>NW_027098355.1:0-60000 GCF_019320115.1 Miscanthus floridulus | reverse complement strand
CCACAGCCACAGCTCAACCAAACACACCCTTAGTCTATACTAGACCTTATGCAGCGGTTGTAGATAACAATGGTAAATAACAAAACAACGTGTTGTTACCAAATTCGTCAAATTCCTAGCTTATTTGCCACAGCAATAATTGTAAAAAAAATGGACAAGGTTGGTGTTGTAATCTAAGGGACCATGCAATGAAAGAAAGAGTTTGATATGACTCATCATCCGTACCTCCTCCTTCGCTGAAGGTGGAGAGAGGAGGTACAAGTTATAGTTTCTCGTTCGTGTAACAAAACAGCTCCGGCTAAAAAATAGCTCCTTTTTGCATGTTTTTAGGTATGGCTCCTCTAGCTCCTCTTAAGAAGCTACCATGAGAATGACAACCGAAGCCACACCATACCAAACGAGCTTACCGTCCAAATGTGTACCGTATTTTCTTTGTCCTTAAATATCTTGTTGTTTTTTTTTCTTGAGAAGCAACTTTGATTAAATATATATTAAAAAATATTAACATTTATGATACATAATTAGTATTATTGGATAGATATTTGAATCTAGTTTTTTAATACATTTATTTAGAGATAGAAATGTTGCACGTTTTTTCTATAAATTAAGTCAAAGTTATCGACACATAAATCATGACGATAAATATTTAAGTACAGAGCCAGTATGTTTTATGTTTTTGGAAAGAAGCTAGCAATGGAGACAAGATGGGCCCACTGTTTCTTGAGAGGTCAATGAAGCGATGTGGTGGCATTCGGGAGACAAAAGCTCCCCGGTGTGCTTATTATCCGCTTATCTGCTGTGCTCTTGTCAGGGGGGACCTGATCATGACAAGTCCTGTCAGTTGGCATCTCATCCCCGATCTGCTCAGTTGTTTGTTGGAGTCTTGGAGATGGCACTAGCGCGTGTTTAGTTCACACCCCCAATTCTAAAAAAAAAAAATGCTACAGTAGTCATTACATCAAATCTTGCGATATATGCATGGAGCATTAAATGTAGACGAAAAAAATAATTGCACAGTTTGGTTGGAAATTGCGAGATGAACGTTTTGAGCCTAATTAGTCCATGATTAAACAATATTTGACAAATAAAAACGAAAATACTACAGTATCCAAATTTCCAACTTTCACTCAACTAAACACGCGCTTGGATATGCAGCTGGCCAGCTGGGATTTGACAGCATTGGACGTTTTTCATCCTGCCGACTACGCCGTATATTTACTTTATATTATATTGTTTATGTTTATAAACATATAATTATTAGATAGTACAATTGCTGATGAATCATATCAAATTTGTATTATAATTATAATAATTAAAAATTGTTAGCTAGATTATTGGTCAAAGTTTTTAAAATTTGAATCTTATATGTGTGTGTGCGCCTTATAAAACAGAATATAGGTAGTATTTGTAAATCTAAAAACTTTGGTTCCTCAAAAAACGAGATGCACAATTATTTTTGGATAAATGGAGTATCTAAACGGTATAAATGTTAATGGGATTTGAACTCATAGATTTTTAGAATCGCAAAATCCAATAAAACTGTTGTGATTTTTTTATCCGAATTCTCATTATTGTTTTTTAAACCACTAAATAAATTATAAGATATAACTAAATTTGGTTAGAACCATGACATAGGTGTAGAATGAGGTAAATTAACATCATACTTGTCGTTTTTTCGTTTTGCAAGTGACCGATCAGCTCTTGATTTATGGAAAAACCGAAGTTCATGGCAACCGAACAAACCGAACCAAATTATGGGTTTTAATGGATTTCCTATTCATAGACACCACGGGCGGATCCATATACAACCATGTGGGTGCGGCTGCACCCAGGCTCAAATGCGAAATAGGTCAGCACGCCGACGCTACTGGATGCAGTCCGGGCGGCTAGCTGCCTCCACTTAGGTGCTAGTGTCGGAAGCACTGAAACGCCAGGAGAGAGGAGAGAGGAGAGAGGAGAGAGGAGACAGGAGTACGTGCCGCCCTACGTCCTAACGTCCCTGCCCTTCCGTGCTTTTGTTTTTGATCAAGATTCAACGGCAAAGTAAGACTTAAAAAATCCTCTACTTTCAATTTTCCATTAACCTGAGTATTTAACTTGGTTTCAGTTTGTAGTTCTTACCTTCTTCATTATTTGTTTAGATTCTAAGGTTTGGCTGTTTGATTCTTTCTCTAATATTTGAAAATTAATATAAGTGGAAGCAACTAAAATTTAAAATTTATTGTGGACACTAGAAAAAACATGGAAAGGTCTTCCCTCCACACTGGGAAAAAGATATCACCGGATCACGCCTCGGCGACCTCCGAGCTCGCCTCTGCCTGCTACTGCAGCCATGACTCCGATCTCCTTGCTCTATGATCGTCACTGCACGGAGAGGATCGATTAAGGGGGTGTTTGGTTCGAGCTACTAAAGTTTAGTAGCTACTAAACGGTTTAGTCACTTTTAGTAACTCCAGAGTTACTAGAGAGGACTAAAGCCCTTTTAATAGCTTTTAGTTATAGCGTTTGGTTAAAAAGATACTAAAATGACTAAAAGCTACTAAATTTAGTAGCTACTAGACGAACCAAGCAGGCCCTAAAAGCAAGCACCGAGTGCCATCACCGCAGGCTTGGGAATTTAGGAGGCAAGAGACTGTGGTTTAGGGAGACGGATGGGTTGTGTTCAATGTGGCCGCGACTACGAGGGAGATTATTGTGGGTCGATAGACCCTCCAACTCCCATAAATCGATTCGTTTGGGGACAAATATTTGGGCTAGGAATTAATTGTTTCAGGAATAGAGAGAGTATTATTAAATTACACAATCGTGTGAATATATATCTAAGCAATTGCTATTAATAAGCCCACACAGTCGCACCCCCTCAATATTTCTCTACCTCCGCCCCTGATAGACACCACGTGAATGTGGCCAATGTTGTCTCGAGCCCTGCAAAGTAGATGTTCTTCCAGCCGTGGACAATGAAATCCACAACCATGCATGAACTGAAGGAGTCAACATTGGCAGTCGGCATCATCGACGATGGATTGCATGAGATCGTTGGGATCCTTTTGGATTCAAACGAGACCTTAGACATTTTTTTTGACCTAACACAAAATTCAATCGTTTGAATTTTACAACAACTGGTGATGTATTTAACTATTTATAGTCAAATGGAAGTGCTCTCGACGTAGCAATAATGCAAGTGCTCTCGACCTACCAATCTTAAAATATTTGAGGCTCATTAACTAATTAGATTTGAGTGAAAAAGGGACCAAATTGAATTGTTTTTCTAAGACTTAAAAAATGCAAGTGCTCTCGACGTAGCAATAATGTATGCCCTATTTTAAAATATATAGCACTTGGAGTTGTACATGTCACTGAAATAGAATATGTACACTTTGTACGGTGCACATATTAAGTTTTGTGAAATTTAGACTCTGATTATGATTACTAAGAGCATCTCCAGCAGGCTGCTAAACAGATTACATATTCTATATTTGGGTAGTGGAGGCCAAAAAAAACTCACTCCAACAGGCTACCTACTTGACTACCTACTTTTGTTGGTCCAACAAATTCTCCTTCCCACTACCTAGATCTGTTGGGCCAACAAACCTGGCTACCTATTTTTCTCCCTTCCTCTCTCTCCTCCTGCACAAACTCGCAACCGTCTGACGGCGCCGCCTGCGGCTTCTCTCCCCGTCATGCGGCCCTCCTCCGCGCCGCCCCAGCCGGATCTGGAGGTCTGCCACCGCCGGCGGCACTCCTCCGCGCCGCCCCAGCCTTCTTCCCTAGCGACGATGCCCTACCCGGTCGTCTCTTCTTCCCCAACGACGGCCCCTCCCCGGCCGGCTCTTCTTCCCCAGCGACGGCGCCCTCCCCGGCCGGCTGTTCTTCCACGGACAGCGTGGCCTGCAGTCCCCGGCGCAGCACGGCGAGCAGCATGGTGAGCAGCCCCAGCGCGGCGCGGCGAGCGACCTGCAGCCCGCGACGCGGCGAGCTGACCGTGGTGCGGCGAGCTGCTTCCGGCGATGGCTCCCGGCGCACCTCCGGCTCATCTGTGGCGAGAAGAACACCATTGAGGATGACATGTTGGACCCATATGTCATTCTCTGCTAGGATGAAAATGGGTAGCTAGTTTTAGGTAGCACTGTTGGAGTTGGGAGCAGAATTTAGGTACAATGAAAATAGGTGGCTACCCAAACAGAGAAATAGGTAGTCTATTTTAGATAGTACTGCTAGAGATGCTCTAAGCATTACATGGGAGAAAATGCATTTCAAAAGGGTAGCCTACTTCGCCACATGCCATTCTCTGGCGAGGTGTACAAGTTTTTGTCGCACCATTTGCGACAAAAAAAAAGCCCGCCTCGTCATCACGGTGGCAGATGTGCCGCGGCATCCTTCTCAAAAATAAAAAAGTGCCGTGACATCGTTGTCTTGTTGTGCCACGTGGATTAGCGCAGGCAAAAGAGTTATTAAATCTAAAAAAATTAAGTTTTCATTCTACTATGTTAGTTTAAATATATTTTAAAAAAAGTTAATTTTTTTTAGTAATACCACCCTTTTTATTCGGCTAGGGAGATTGTACATATTACGAACACGTTCATGAACCGTACACCCCATCATCCTAACTCGGCATAGATCGAGCTACGAGTTATTCTATGAGCATTGATATTTGAGTCCTTATGCTCATGAACAATCTCGACACTTTGAAAAGTTGTCTTCCTCGCATTGATCTCCCGGATAACATGTCTGTAGATTATGAGGTCTCTTTACTAGATACTCTTCACGATATTCAGATAGTCACCGGCTAACCTGAAACTGTCAGATCGTCTGAAGCGAGAGCCAAGTTAAATAAAAAAACGAAGATGAAGAGAATGGGGTATATGGCGTATGGGCCTGTGAACGTTGGTGATGGCCCAGCTAGAAACCAATAAGCGTCCCAGGCCCAACCGTTGTATGCGGAACGTGTCCCATGGCCCATGGCCCCCAATTCTTGGTTCTTTTGCCCTGCATCGTTAGGATTTAGGATCTGCAAATTCAGAGACCCTCAATGGCTTAGAGGGTGCATCGGATGTTTAGACATATGCATAGAGTATTAAATATAGATTAATTGCAAAACTAATTGTATAGTTTGCGACTAATTTGCGAGACGAATCTTTTAAGCATAATTAGTCCATGATTTAACAATGTTTTGCTACAGTACCATGTGCTAATGACGGATTAATTAGGCTTAAAAAATTTATCTCGTGAAGTGTTGATGGATTATGAAATTTGTTTTTTTATTAATATCCAAACACCGCATGCAACATCCTCCCGATACACCTCCTAAATTTTAGTAGCTGGATCTAAACGCCCCTGTACTCAGTCCTGACATGTTTGATGTTAGGTATCCCGGTAGCGAAATAAAACTCATGGCAACATTTCTTCATATATATATGATCACTTATATAACACAGCCATTTTTTTAATAGATCGATTACCCCTTTCAGCTTCCTTTAACAAATTTACCTTCTATTTTGCAACAAAAAAAAGTCGCTGTCGCTTATTAAAACACTTAAATGTGATATTTCATTCCACATGGTCTGGTTCATTTGATCCTCTAATACAGATGTGTGCTATGCATACACGGTCAATTTTCAATCCGTCGGCCGCTTTTGATCCAATTACGGCCCTGTTCGCTCGGAGGAATTCTGGAGGAATCTGAAGAAATTTGTAAGAGAAAAACACTGTTCTAGATGGAAAAAGAAGTGGATCAAGCCGGGTTTAAGGGCACGCGAACGGGGCCTACAACTTTGAGTGTGGTCAGTCACCGGCTATGATCTGGCCTAATGAACAATTGACAAAAAGCCTGATTTATCAGCCATGGTACAGCGTTTTTCTCTCACAATAAATCAGTCAACATAGTTCCTTAAATCATTATTTGGAGAGTCATTAAATTAAAATTGTTCTATATGTATTTCCATCCTCCCGTGGTTTCATTATATACATCTTAGAGAGCTAATAACCCTGCTCGCCATCTTAGCTAGCTAGAAATCTGAAACATGTCTTGATTGAAAATGATATTTTTATTACTTATAGGACGAATAGAGTAGCCGTACAAGCCAGAGGCAGTAACCATTGAGAGTGTTCGGCTAAGATTAAAAACACTGTTTACAATGAGGAACCTTGTTTATGTTGAAATATTGTGAAAAAAAATACTGTTCTTATTGATAAAATAAACCGAACTAGCGGCCTTAAAGTGTAGCCGGAACACTGCCAGTGATTCTGAAAACAGAAGCTACTATGTTCCTTTTTTCTTATCATCAGTGCTGTGCTGTGCTGCTCGGCTTTCCGGCTCAGGCTGACTCGTGGTAGTTCGTGACCAGGGCACGTGGAATGAATAATGCATGGTATCGTGACTGGCCCGGGCAGAGCACTGCAAACTCTGAATAAGGTCAGTGTCGGTGGAGGTTTCATCTCCTAGTTTTTAACGTACTCATAATTTGGAAACAGTGCAGAAAAGTTTCATCCTCATAAAACTCTCTCTACTCCTATGAAACTTTTATCTTCTCTCTTCATCAAGACAGTGCCATGTCAGCATATTTAATGCCTATAAAACTCTATGGAATCCCCATTGAAACTGGTCTAAGGAGGTTTTTGGTTGTCCCTTCTATGTATGAAGTATTAAATATAGACTAATTACGAAATTAATTGCATAGTTTGTGACTAATTTACGAGACGAATTTTTTAAGCCTAATTAGTCCATGATTTAACAATGTTTTACTACCGTAAACATGTGCTAATGATAAATTAATTAGATTTAAAAAATTCGTCTCGTGGAATACTGATGAATTATGTAATTTATTCTTTTATTAGTATTCAAACCCTCATACAACATTTTCTCAATACATCTTCTAAATTTTAGTAGTAGTATCCGAACAGCCCCCCATAAAAGTGGAAGCTGCTACGAGTTTGTCTTTTTTTTCCCAGAAAAGGGTAGGAAGGAAAGCTGCGACCGAATACCAGTCAGGTCTAGATGCCGTGTCGCGCTTGCGAGATGTTCCGGGTCCTCGTCCGGTCCACCTGACCTGGACGTGCGGCCGCCTCGCCCAAGTTTTTGGTTGCCAGGGTTAACGGTTGACCCTTCCGGAAACTGCTTTGCGTTGCGAGTTGCGACCGACGGTTCTACTCGCGTCGGGTCGCGTCGCGCTCGTATCCAAGCCGCGACAACGCGCGTATTTTACTCCCCCAGTCCCAAAAAAATAATATAACTCTACAATTCAAATTTTATCAAACAAAAAATGTAATCCTAGGTAGCTGGATAGGGTACCGTATCCTATGTGGGACCCATTTGCAAGGCACATCCGTCCATCTGATATTAGAAAAAATGGCTGCCGTACTCGTTAAAAAGTAAAAAAAACTCACATGCGAACGTTCGGGCACCCTCTCCTCCACTCATTTTTTTTGTCCACGTCATATGCTCCAGAAGCTTCTGTGGAGTACTGCCGCATGGCCAGTACCTCTGGTGGATGCACTGTGCGTTGATCTTAGGGGCATTTTGGTAATTTTCCTAGCTGCATTGGTATACGCACCTGATCCTACAATTATATATATTTTTTTGACGGAGGGAGTAAGTGGCATGCTTACGGATTTGGTAGATTGCGACGCTGCTTCACACTTAGCGGCTACAGCCAGAGGCATGGAACCCGTGGGGTGCACTATCGAAAACCGTGACTTTGTCGTGTGCCACAGGCACTCGGTAAAGCCCATAAAACACTCGGCAAATGCTTTACCGAGTGTAACGTTCGGCAAACAACACACGACATCTACAGTACCGGTAAACGTCTCTTTGCCGAGTGTTTTCTATCGGGCACTCGGCAAATACTTTACCGAGAGCTGAAATCGACCCTCGGCGAAAAAAAGTAACGCGACGGCACAGAGACGGTCACGGTGCGTTTGCCGAGTGTCCCAAACCTGACACTCGGCAAACCTGCCTTATTTGCCGAGTGTCAAATACTGGATACTCGGCAAAGACTGGCCTAGAACGTACACATGTTGGCTTCTTTGCCGAGTGTCATAGCGCAGACACTCGGCAAAGAAGCCATTTTAGTTCCAGAATGCACAGAAATTTACCACGTGTCCGCTTTGCCGAGTGTTTTTACCCTAGCACTCGGCAAAAGGCCTCTTTGTCGAGTGTAACACTCGGTAAAGCGACCATATATTTCCTGTTTTTATTGTTCGGTGACGTATAATGTACTCTACTCAAATAAACATTACATGCATCACACTTAGTTCACAATAAGCATCACAGGCAGTTCATATAGATATATCGACAACACATAAATGCAAATAAACTAAGCACATGAAATGGAATAGAAACAAAAGAAATTGATGAAGCGAATGGAACGAAAAAAACTTAGAAATAGATATATACCAGCAAAAAATCCAAAAGAAAAAACAAATTAGATAGAATGGAATAGAAAAAAAGAAATTAAGAAACATGACAAAACTAAAAAGTAAAATTTCAATAATATTAGAAAGTGTACACAATCATGATTCGCAGTGGAGAGAATATATATGTTGGGAACTCTTTGAAGTGACGAAAGAAGAAATTTTCGCTCATTGATATTAGATAGATAGATAGATGTAGTCTTATAGATATAGACATAGTATGTTGGGAACTCTTCTAAGTAACAAAAGACGATAGATAGATAGATACTCCCTCTGTCCAAAAAAAATGCAATTCTTATTTTTCAAGAAGTCAACAGTTTAAACTTTGACTAAATTTGTATAAATAGTACCAATATTCATGATATACAATAACTATGATTAGATTAGTTATAGAATATATTTTTGTAATAAAATTATTTAGAGACATAAATACTAATATTATTTACTATAAAGTTGGTCAAATATAGACAAGCTTGACTAGCACGAATCCCACAATTATGTTCTTTTGTGGACAGAGTTAGTAGATAATAGATAGATATATAGTGTGACAGAACCGTCCAATTTATACAAGATCAAGTACGGCTGTCCCCGCTTAACACGTTGACACGCGCATACTCTCACTTATATAAACCCGGTAGTCCGTCGAGTGTCACGCAGGACCTCGGTAAATCAACATCACAACCAAAATCGCGTGATTAAGCAAATACACGTCACATACACAGAGTTGCAGCGGAAAATAATATTACAAATAGGTTCATAAATAATAGTACAAGTTTGGATTTCAAAAGCGATTAGTGAAAACAACATAACTTTCAAATGATTACATTAATATAAGTTACAAATACGTTGCTAGCATAAGTGACATCCTCAGATAAAAGCATATAGATGAGAATAAATATAAAGTCACCGAGCCCACCGGTGGTTAGCCACCATCTTCAGCAGGCCAAAACCTCACCCGTAATATGGTGGGATAAACCTTGAGTATGAGAAGGTACTCAGCTAGACTTACCCGACATAACCAAAAATAAAGTGACACCAAGGATTATGAAGGGCTTTATAGTAGGGTAGCTGACTCATTTGCAAAAAGGCATTTTTAGCATTTCAAGAACCTTTCCAAAAGCATTATTGTCAAGTTAATTATTATTAACCTGTCGACTATATTTGCACCTATACTAGAGCAAGCATGTGATTAAGCAAATAATAATAACCAATTATCATTAACAACTTCCATAATGTCATATCCATTATAACTGTCCAAGTGTTCCATCAACATTACTACGATGAAGTAACTCAAGTCAAGTGTTCACTATCCAGTGAACGATGGCGATTCGAATCGATTATTAACTAGCTGATAATTTATTCCTTACACAAACCTCACTCACCCGCTAAAGTGAGGTATCGGTCACCGAGTCAACTATCTAGGAAAAATCTCGAGTTTGCCAGGAACCATATGTACCCCGGGGCCGACCGACTGCCTTTCGGTCTTATCATCGCGCCCCCGTGTCCTACCACACCTGCTCCGGTACAGTGCGCTGCGGGCAATCTACTCGGCCCGAATAATCTCCCAGCTTCGCGGTCGAAAGGTACGTTATTCGGCCAGCTAAATATAAGGCATGCGTTCAACATGACTCGAGGCCCAACAATGGTCGGTCCTTAATCGACACAGACGGAAAGCACTAAAGTCCAACACCCTGTAAGTCTCCATCCGGTCTCAACTTCAAATTAACACTTAGTTATACCATAACTACATAGTTATCCGAGCAGATCCAGGTAACCACCTATAGCTCGCAGGTGATAGGAAATCACCCGACTTCTACCGGTCTAAGCCAGCTAAGCATTGACTCGACTGCGTATACCAGGGTAACAAGGATATAGTATAACAAAGATAAACAAGGTATAATGCAGCAACGGTTGCAAACAACTCCTGAACGTAATGCATCAATTAAAGTAAAACATTAATTAATAATCGCAAACCGGGGAGAAAAATGCTCCGGAGCTTGCCTGAGATCTGACACAAGTCAGTTCAGTTAGCTTACACCGACTTGGTGACATCTCTGGCCCTAGCACTTGCTTAGTCCTTCCATCTTCGGGATAGATCTACCAAACCAAATCTTCGAGTTTGGCTCCACATCACATCCTTCACGTGGTTCATCTAGCGTACCTAAATGAGATGCAAGATGCATGTGTATGAATGTGATGAATGATAACACAAGATTATGCAAGACATCGACACCAATAGCTATTTAACTAACATCACACAACTAACTATAGAGAGCAAGCACATCAAGCATGACACAAGTTTAACAAGGTCATAAGTATCATAACTTGACCATCAACAAGGACATAAGCCACACTTAGCAACACATGGAGTAAATAACCACAACTAGCATATGTCTATTTCTGAACTGCAAACAACAGCTTCATAGTTGGGTCATAACTAGAGTTATACAAATCTAATAGCCATACAATAAGACATTCTGGAAAGCTTATGAAATTTTCTACAATTCATCTTTAATCATCTTAGCATGATTCTCAAGTTAACTAAGTCATATATACCCATTTACAGAAACTAGTCCGCAATTGACAGAGAGCAGCCATTTCTGAAACCCAACTTTAAACAGGCATAACTCACAAACCACAAAGTCAAATACCACCAAATTTTAACAGAAGCTAGATACATGAATTATCTACAACTTTGTTATTATTACCAAAAACTTATTCAAATCCTAACTAGATCAAACACTAGCATCTTTCAGATCTGCTCAGAATACAATCAAAACCTGACAGAAGACTTAAAAGTCATGTAACTCCTACACTATCAGGCCTATGGCCTTACAATTTGAACACAAGCAAGATCATGAAATTTGATACAACTTTTGTATTCACTAAAACCATAGCAAACATCATTTACACCACAAAAATGATTGCACAAGCAAAACTGCAAATGCAGCCCAACAGCAGTGGTACAGAAAACTGATAGAAACTTCATAGAAGCATAACTGGAGTTCTAGACCTCCATCGAACATGAACCATAACTTTTTGAAAACCTTAGGAAGTTACCTACAACTTTCTTATTCTCATATTAAGATGATTCTACAGTTAGAAGGGTCAATTAATCCAATAATTGCATCTCTATCCAAAACATAGGCAGAAACTGATATGCCACTTTAAACAGCTATAAATGGAGTTATATATGTCCAATAAATGTGGTTATCGACTTTTTAGAAAGATTAGAAAATTCTAAACAACTTTTCTGTAAACACCTAAAGCTAATTATACTAGTAAGAAGGCCCCACAGTAAGAACAAGGAAACCCTATCTGGGTTTGGGCAGAAACAGCCACAGAGATTTAAGCAAGTATAACTCAAGATCTACTTAGGCAAAAATCATGATATTTAACTTTTTGGAAAGCTTAAGAAAAGTACCACAACTCATGTATTTTCACCAAGTCATGATTCATAACTTAACTGAGCCAATTAATTCAAACATGCAGAACTGTTCAGATTAGAAGCAAAGCAATACAGGGCATTTGTTATTTTTATAACTCTTAAACTATAAATCCTAAACTCCTGAAATTTTTACCAGACAACAACAATGACCTTAGTAGCACTCCACAGAAATTTCACATTTAGTTGAGCAAAATAACTACAGTTATGAAAAAGACAAGACACCACTAGTAGTACAAACCTAACTGCATAAATTGATTTTTACAGCACAAACTTTAAACTAAATACTGTCATATTATAGATCTACTGCATAGAGAATTTCACAAGGATTCCAAAAAGTCCTTATTTACTATTTTACGATTTTTATACTAATTACTATGAATTTTCAAAGTTCATCATTCAAATCTGTAAAAACAAAAGAAAAGACATGTAAGTCTTGCATCGGGGTCCCTGTAGAAAACATTAATTAAACTACAGCGAAGGGGTCCTCAGGAGCACTATTCAAATGAGTCATGGCTTCGCAGAACGGCCCTTCCCTTATGTCGAATTCCTACGCCGACCACTGCAGCAAGCGGCGGCGATGGCAGCGGCTCCGATGGCCGAGCTGTTCCAGCGGTTTTCGGCTCAGACGAGGGGCGCCGGTCGTAGAGGAGGAAGAGGCGAAGGCGATGGTGCATGCGGTGGGTCGCGAGAGGGCTCGGAGGCAGTAGGGATGCGGCGGGGGCAAGCTCGGCCCGCTGGCCATGGTGGACGCGGTCGCGCTCAGTGTCACAGAGGGGCAGAGCGAGAAGGGGCGAGTGAGGGAGAGTGCTGAGCGAGCATGGAGGGTGCCGGGCTTCACCAAATGTGAGAGGGAGCGGCAGAGACGCATGGCACGGAGGTGGGACGCGCGGCAGCAATGGAGGGTGCGCTCTGCTGCATGGTTGACGTGTCGGCCTGCTGTCGAACACCTGGCGTGCGTTGGTGAGGGCAAGGTGGGGAGCCGATTTGGGCCACTTCCAGGCCGAATCAGACCTTGGGCCAAAAATGAAGTTTGTTCACCTCAGCCTGCTCTACATTTTTCATTAAGGCACTCCAGTCATTTGAGCAACATAACAGTGGGTAATTTGGTCTCCAAAGTGGCATTGTCAATGCATTGACGGCGATTAACAAACTCCAAAAATCGATGGTCAAGACAAGGTCCCACGAGTGCCATCTTTATACATGTTCTTCGCCATCATGTACACTCCAACTTTTATCTTTGGACCAAATCGAGTTGCCTAACAAAATTTGGAGAACGCGAGACGTCAATGCCGATGTCGATGAATTTCTAGACTTAGAATATTTCTAAGTGCTGAAATCAGCAGCAGGTTCCAACTTTGAGCCACTGCTAGACTTAGTTCCGAGCCGATCCATGGTATACTCCAAAAACAAAGTTTCTTCTACATAACACGAGCTTCAACTTTTATTCAATGTCCAACTTTAAAACAGGTGCAGAAGCTATAGTTCTACTTAGACCAAAGTAGGATCATGATATCCTTCGTGATTTATTGAAGCATTTTCTTGGCATTTGCTCAACATGAACCTTTCATGACTTTTGTTGTAGAGTTCATCTAGAGTCATTTGGGCATGGTTGCAAGGTTTGGTTGACGATCGAGAATTCCATTCACTTTATAAATTAATTCAAGCAAGGACATAACTTGTCATTTTATGTGACTTCTTGATTCCAAACTTCACAAAACTTTTCCATAGATCAATATAGATGGGTATTGATGTAAGACACATTAAGATATTCCAATAACACTAGCCAAGCATATATCTTGACAAGGGCCTATATGTAAAGCAAGGGTGCAATATCCAAGTTTAGGTTGGGGCTCATTTCCATAGGTTTGACCTTGACATCTTCATCATCACTTAATATGCCATGTTTGAGCTCAAACCCATTGCTTAACTGGTGGCAAACACCTGGGGTGTTACAGATAGATGTATAGAAACAAATGTAGTCTTATAGATATAGACATAGGCCCTGTTCGGCTTACCCCATATTCGACTTGTTCAGCTTCTTTTTTTAGCCGGAATAATGTTTTCTCTCACAATAATTCAGCCAAAACAGTGTTTTTCAGCCAAGTTTTAGACCAGCGAATGAGGCCATAGTATGTTGGGAACTCTTCTAAGTAACGAAAGAAGAAAAATTCACTCTTTACTATTATCTATAGATATAGATAAATATAGATATAGATATAAATAGTTATTATAGAGTAGAGATATAGATAGGATAGATAGATAAAGGGAAAATTTGTTGTGTAGCATTCAAAGATCGTGATCTCCGTAAAATACCATCGAAAGTTTGGCGCTCTGTAAAATACCACTGAAAGATTGAACCGTGAACTGAGAGTAGCATTCTGTTAAAATGAAGCCTCCGTCGCGCCCGTACGCGATGTTGTCGCGGATGCTCGCCGCGAACAGGAACGGCTCCTGTGGCACCCCACCACCATATGCAGCACCCGTAGGTTGTGCTTGTGCACGTCCTTGCCAGATAGGACTATAGGAGCACGCTTCAGGACGTGGGCTCGTAGAACCGCTGCACCAGCGCTAGTAGGTTCTAGCAGCCAGAAGCACGCATCCTTGCCGAGTTGAAGAAGCACACGCCCAGCAGCAGGTTTCGACGGGCAGAAATAGTGCATCGCCTTCACCACCGCCAGACCATGGCCCTATCGGCGGCATGGACGAGGCCGATGAGGCGCTGAGGATGACGTAGCTGCCGAGGGTGGAGCCGAAGTTGGCCTTCCACTTTAGGAGCACGGCATCGTCAGTTCCAGCTCAATGTGGAGGCGCCGTAGTTGAGCGGAGCACCTCTGAGCGCGAGTGGTGGACTGGTGGGAGACGTCCGCGACGGGCGCGGGTAGTGGCTCAGAGCGCCAGGAGACGACCGTCGTGGCAGGGGATAGGATCTGGCCAAGCGTGTGGTGATGCCACCGACCAGGATGCACGTGATGTGCACGAACGCGCCGCGCCCGCAGCTAGCGCCTGGTGTGGTGAGGAGACTGGTATAGCGGAGGAGGATGAAAGGTCCTAATGGCTAGAGGGGGGGTGAATAGCCTAATAAAATTCTACAACAACACTTAACAAAATATGTTAGACAATTATGCGGCGAAGCGAGTGTTGCGCTAGCCTACTAAAATGCAAGCCACCTACCACAATTCTATTTTGAATAGTGTATATCCACACAATAGCTATGACACTTAGCTAAATTAGTGTGCTCTCAAAGACTAACTAAAGAGTAACACTAATCAAACAAACAAGCTCTCACAACTAACTACACTAAAGAGCTTGATAACTAGTTTGCGGTAATGTAAGAGTGAGCAAGAGAGTTATACCGCCGTGTAGTGGTAGGAACCAATCGATCACAATGATGAATACCAATGTAGACCAATCACCTCGGAATCAAATGATGAACACAATGATTTTTACCGAGGTTCACTTGCTTGCCGGCAAGCTAGTCCTCGTTGTGGCGATTCACTCACTTGGAGGTTCACGCGCTGATTGGCATCACTCGCCAAACCCTCAATAGGGTGCCGCACAATCAACACAAGATGAGGATCATACAAGCTACAAGCAATTTACTAGAGTACCTTTTGGCGCTCCGCCGGAGAAAGGTCAAGAACCCCTCACAATCACCACGATTAGAGCCGGAGCCAATCACCACCTCCGCTCAACGATCCTCGCTGCTCCAAGCCGTCTAGGTGGCGGCAACCACCAAGAGTAACAAGAGAAATCTGCAGCGAAACACAATCACCAAGTGCCTCTAGATGCAATCACTCAAGCAATGCACTTGGATTCACTCCCAATCTCACTATAATGATGAATCAATGATCTAGATGAGTGGGAGGGCTTTGGCTAAGCTCACAAGTATGCTATGTCAATAGAAATGGCCAAGAGCGTGAGCTTGAGCCGGCCATGGGGCTATAAATAGAGCCCCAATCAAATAGAGCCGTTATACCCCTTCACTGGGCAAAACGCGTTCTGACCGGACGCTCCGGTCAGACTGACCGGACGCTGGCCCTCAGCGTCCGGTCGCTCAATGTCAGCCACGTGTCTAGACTCAACGGTCATCAGCCTCGACCGGACGCTGCTTCTTCGAACTGACCGGACGCTGAAGCCCCTGCGTCCGGTCGTTTACAGTAAGCTCCTGAGCATGACCGGACGCGTCCGGTCAACTCGACCGGACGCAGTCCAGCGTCCGGTGCTTAACCCTAAGCACTGTGCCGACCGACAGCCTGACCGAACGCACTACTTCAGCGTCCGGTCGTTTCGGACTCAGCGTCCGGTCACTGTTAAACAGTGAGACCGAATCCCTTTCTCCTCTAACTTCTTCACCCTTGCTCCAATGTGCCAACTACCAAGAATTTACATCCGGCGCAATAGAAAATAGGCATTTTATTTTCCCAAAAGCGACCCAAACCCATCTCAACTCTGCACACACCTTGTGCACATGTGTTAGCATATTTTCACAAATATTATCAAGGGTGTTAGCACTCCACTAGATCTTAAATGCATATGCAATGAGTTAGCGCATCTAGTGGCACTTTGATAACCGCATTCCGATACGAGTTTCACCCCTCTTAATAGTACGGCTATCAAACCTAAATGTGATCACACTCTCTAAGTGTCTTGATCATCAAAACAAAATAGCTCCTACAAGTTATACCTTTGCCTTGAGCTTTTTATTTTTCTCTTTCTTCTCTTCAAGTTTAAGCCCTTGATCATCTCCATGCTATCACCATTGTCATGTTATGATCTTCATTTGCTTCTCTACTTGAAGTGTGCTACCTATCTCATGATCACTTGATGAACTAGAGCTTTCAGAGGATGAGGGCGACTGGTCGTCGGGATGACGCAGTTGACGCGGACGAAGACGGAGTCGACGAGCAACACGAGCGCATGGAAGCGGCGCGAGACGAGGGCGTAGCTACTGAGCGCCTTGATGTCGCTGATGCGGTTGAGGATGTCCCGCTGCAGGGGCCCTCCTCCTCCTCCTCCTCCTCCATCCCACACAGGTTACAGGCACACAGATCATGATTGGGGAGAGGCGTCGGCACGGGGCAGGACCGGGCGGGGCGAGAGCCGGGACGACAAGGACGTGCGCAAGCACGGGCGCTGCAGCCGGTGGTGCCGTAGGAGCCATTCCTATTCGCGACAAGCGTCCACGAGAACAACCCGTAAGGGCGTGACGGCGTGACGGAGGCTACTTTCAGTTCTATCACTTCTGTCGCTTTATTTTAACGGAATGTTATTTTCAGTTCATGGTTCAATATTTTGGTGGTATTTTACAAAGACGCAAAACTTTTGATAGTATTTTACGGAGATCGTGATCTTTCGATGCTACTCAACCAATTTTTCCATAGATAAACATAGCCCGTGAGTACACTATGGTAAGCACATTCTAAAATCTCTTTATTTCCTTTTCTAATTGATAAAAGTAGATATTTTTATTGAAAAGATATCCCCCAAATCCTTTTTAATTAGATCATCAAATATTGCCATATAATATTTCAAATTTCTAGCTAACTAAAAACAGAGAGCAGAGTTAGCTCTCTAAAGAACATAGTACATGATATGTAAAAGTGCTTTTAGAAAGTAAACAATATAAAGAGCAATTTTTATTTAAATAACTCTTTAAATAATAATTATTAAAAATGAATTTCAAAAAGACTCTCAGAGAGATGCTATGCATCTCGAAAGAGGAAGGAAACAAAACAACGGGTCCACGAAAAAAAAAACGAGGGCTTTGGACGGAAATACGGAGAACTCCGGACATTGATGGATCTGCATCCGCTACCGCCCGCAGTGTCGCCTGCGCGTTCCTGGTGGCGCACCCAGATCGGATCCCGTTTCTTTCCCCTCGCACAAGCCTGAACCTCCCTTGAAATGCTACCCCCCATCTCCATCGCTGCCTACCCCGCTCAGCCATTCGCCCCCAATTTCCCTTGCAATTCCCGTAGCCTCCCCTCCCGCGCGCATCGATCATGTCGGCCTACTGCGGAAAGTACTAGGGTGCGTACAATCATCACCTCCTCTTGTTCGTTCCTTGCTCATATGCTTCTGTTGTTGTTCGCTGTGCTGTCTAGTGCAGATCTGCTAATCGTTCGCTGTGGTATTCTCAGATCTAGCTTACCTATCCTGTGTTGATCGATATGCCAATGATTTATAGAGCCTTTTGTCTAGATCCTTTTGGGCGTAGGATTTTTGCAAAGTTGCTAGGGTCCGCGCAGTCTCCTTAGGAGCTTCGTGGTTGGTTGAAAGGGCAGGTAGTGCGCCTTTATGATGCAATTTGTTATGGGATTTGCTGATTTTTATTCAGATCTATGCGGTATGTAATGCTTAGCGATACGTGTCTGCCTAGTTTTTATGTGTCTTCATCATGGTGGATACAATATGTATTACTATCATAATTATCAAATTAGCTTGCTGTGTCTACATCATGGTGGATACGATATATATTACTATCATAATTATCAAATTAGCTTGCTAGCATGTGCTGGTGGTTTGTGGTCTAGATTCAAATGACATTACCTGGTTGTTGTTGTTGTTAAATATATATGCTTTTTCCATTGTGTCATTCTTGTTTTCTAAAATGGAGCTACGCAAAGACGTTGTTATCTTCATTAGTCATATCTGTAAAGAAAATTCTTACACTCTTGGGATATATATTGTGTTAATTTAATTTAATCTCAATTTGGTTGGTCACTATGTTACACGGTTTTATGTTTCGATAGTTTTGGAACTTCCAACACGTCAGTATTAGCTCATGTATATTTGTTACATGAACCATGTTTATTGATTGTGATCTGAGTTATCAATATGTACTGCTTGTTAGCTAAACATATTTGCTGATTGTTTTGCAGATGAGCTCATCAAGAACGCCGCATACATTGGCACCCCTGGAAAGGGTATCCTTGCTGCTGATGAGTCCACAGGCACCATTGGCAAGCGCCTTTCAAGCATCAATGTCGAGAACATTGAGGAGAACCGCCGTGCCCTTCGTGAGCTCCTCTTTTGTGCCCCTGGTGCTCTCCAGTACCTCAGCGGTGTGATCCTCTTCGAGGAAACCCTCTACCAGAAAACCAAGGATGGCAAACCCTTCGTTGATGTCCTCAATGAGGGAGGTGTGCTCCCTGGCATCAAGGTTGACAAGGGCACCATTGAGGTTGCTGGCACCAACAAGGAGACCACCACACAGGGCCATGATGACCTTGGCAAGCGCTGCGCCAAGTACTATGAGGCTGGTGCTCGCTTTGCCAAGTGGCGTGCCGTCCTCAACATCGGCCCTAACGAGCCATCACAGCTTGCCAACGCTCAGGGTATTGCTCGCTACGCCATCATCTGCCAGGAGAACGGTCTGGTGCCAATTGTTGAGCCTGAGATCCTCGTCGATGGGCCACATGACATTGAGCGCTGTGCCTATGTCACGGAGATGGTCCTTACTGCCTGCTACAAGGCTCTCAACGAGCACCATGTCCTCCTTGAGGGTACCCTCCTGAAGCCCAACATGGTCACCCCTGGCTCCGACTCCAAGAAGGTGGCTCCTGAGGTGATTGCCGAGTACACTGTCCGTGCCCTCCAGAGGACTGTCCCTGCTGCTGTGCCTGCCATCGTCTTCCTCTCTGGTGGACAGAGTGAGGAGGAGGCCACCCTAAACGTTAACGCCATGAACAAGCTCAACACCAAGAAGACGTGGTCCCTATCCTTCTCGTTCGGCCGTGCCCTTCAGGCAAGCACCCTCAAGGTCTGGGCTGGCAAGGAGGAGAATGTTGAGAAGGCCAGGGCTGCCTTCCTCACCAGGTGCAAGGCCAACTCGGAGGCCACCCTCGGCACATACAAGGGTGACGCTGCTGCCGGCGAGGGTGTCTCGGAGAGCCTTCACGTCAAGGACTACAAGTACTGAGCTGCCCTGAGTCTGCGTGCGTTTAGGTTGAGTGTTTGCCCGTCAGAGCCCAATTTTTGGACATCATCGGAACTTGGTTTTAATAATCCTGAACTTGTGCTTGCCATTGTGGATGATGGTTGCTTACTTTTTATGCTCGTGTGCAGTGTTTTCAAGACGTTCGATTGATTAATCGTGATTAGTTGGTCTGGTCGGTACCATGACCTCGATTAGAGACTTCAACTCGATTAGCTCGACTAGAAACCTGATCGTCCGACTAGTCGACGATTAATCACAATTAGTTGTCCGATCAGGGGGGTGCACGACCAGGTTGGGCACTGTCTTCTTTGGGCGTGCCTGACTGGACTTCCAGGCTGTCAATTTAGCTCACTAGTGTTTGTAATATATATACAGGAGGTAAGTCTCTAGGGTTCTCATCTCTCATTCTCTCTGGCGCGTGACGACCGCTGCTGTTCTGCTCTTTCTCTCTTCTCCTCTCCTGTGCGTGAGGGCTGCTGCTGCTCTGGTCTTTCTCTCTTCTTTGCTCCTGTGCGTGACGGCTGCTGTTGCTCTGCTCTTTCTCTCTTCTCTGCTTCTCTTCCCCAGCTAGCACGCCTCTTGGTGAAGCTCTTTCCCTGACTCTATGCCTCTGCTCCCCCCTAGCTCACGAAAATGAGCTCTTCCTCCAACGATGGTAGGTGTGCCCACTGCCCAGGCTAGACTCGACTGGTCGTCCTGGTCGACGACTAATCGTCTGATCGGTCCCATGGCGACCAGAGTCGACTAGACGACTTGAAAACATTGCTCATGTATTAATTAGTCTTGTTTGGTATTAATCTTGTGTAATCTGGTCGTACCGATGGTAAATCTAGCGGCCACATTTTGTTCTATCCGTTGCTGTAATATGCTGGTCATGTTATTGGTATACTGTATGTCAAAACAAACTACATGCTTAGTTGGCCAATGTGCAGGGGTTCTGCAATGTGCACTGACATATTTGATGTGAATTATTATGTTAGCCACTTTTGTTGTGAACAAATCAGCCAATTGCCGGGCGAGACGTGATAGTTTCTGATCATATGCTTGCGTTCTCTCTCTTCTTGTGAAGCATGATTTTAGCTGGTGGTTTGTCTCTGTATTTGCTACTATGTTGAACATGGTTCCGTTTGCGATTCCTCTCTGGAATGTTGATGATCATGTTTCTCTCAGCGCTTCAAGTTTCCTCGTTCCGAAAGGCCATCTGACCGACCAAAATCATTCACGAACAGAACTAAACGCGTGTCCGACAGCCTATGAAAACAAGCGATGAAAATACCACACTAGTTCATTGCGTGCATTGTAATTAATTAACTTGTAAAGTGAGGGAATCCAATGGCAATGCACAAGCATGACGGTCGTTTGTGTGATTAAGCAGCCGGTTTAGGGGGTGTTTGGTTCACTTTTAACCTCCTAAATTTAGTCACTTTTTATCCAAATACTTTGACACTAAATGGGCTTTAGCCAATTAGTCACTCAAATGCTGCTCAATGGGACTAAACATTACCTTTTAGCCAGCCTGTCTCATCTTTTAGCCACTTTACAGAGCCAAATACACTGACTAGACTTTTTTAACCTCTTTTACTCAACCAAACCAAACGAGGGGAAGTTTAGGAGCTGGTTCATGGGAACAGGCCCTTAGCCCGTCAGTAAAGTGAGCGACGAAGGATGCCAATCATGCACACAAGGCCCAGCCCGCCAGCAGCCGATGCCGAACCGTTATGTATTCATTGGTCAGGATGAGGACGCCGCCCCGGGGAAGCCGATCCCGCGCCGCGTGGACGGGAACATGGCGAAGAGGAAGCTCCCCGCGGCGCCGGCCGCCACGGGCACGGCGGCCAGCAGCTGCCTGGTGGACGCGGACTCGACGGGGTAGAAGCACGCCACCACGTCGCGGTCCACTATGGCCACGGCCAGGAACACCGCGAACGACAGCAGCCCGTGCATGACGTCGCGCACGGTGAGCCTGTACCTGTCGTCCAGCGGCGGCGGCGACCCAGAGCCGGAGCTGCCTCCGTCGATGGGGATCAGGCGGCCGCTGGGCGTGACGAAGCCGTACCGCAGCGCGCCCGTGGCGGCGTCGCGGTAGCTGTCGGTGAAGCAGAGGACGAAGCAGCAGAGTGCGCAGGCGCCGATGAGGCAGCCCGTCAGCGCGCGGTTCGCGGCGTTGCAGGTGCCGTCCGCGGTGAAGGACGGCGACAGCACCGCGAAGGCGAGCACGGCGCCCGTGGGAAGGTGCTTCGCGAGGTCGGCGGTGCTGTTAAGGGCCTTGCCGATGACGGTCGTCGTCGTGGGTGCCGCATGCTGCGCGCCGTCACCGGTGGCCGCAAGCAGCGGCGCCGCCTCTGCGTCGCCAGGGGGTGCCGCCCGGGATGATGCCATGGTGGCTACTGTGTGTGCTGCCTGCAGTCCGTCTTTGGCCTGGAATATGTACCATCGCTTGTTTCAGTGCAGCGCTGGCAGAAAGCAGTTTTAGGCTGGAGGAATGGAACACTTGCTCAGCTTTTGGATTTATGCTTGTAGTAATGCAGAAGCAAGGAACATTCGTGGCCCGAGTTTGGATTAATGCTCGCTATCGATATAATATCGTCGTTAGTCCTTCGAGGGGTATCCCATAAAAGTAGATTGATCGGCAGAGATGCGTGTAATCGAGAACACGAAGGCAACAGAGACACAAGAGTTAGACAGGTTCGGGCCGTCAGCGTAACGTAATACCCTACTCCTGTGGTCTGTTGGTTTGTATTGGCTTCGTATGATATTGTCTGTGTTTTGAGGGCTCCCTGTCCACCTTATATAGTCTGGGAGACAGGGTTACAAGTCAGCTAGATCTATTGAGGGCTCCCTGTCCACCTTATATAGTCTGGGGGACAGGGTTACAAGTCGGCTAGATCTAGAAGATAACCGGAAATTAATAACAGATTACAGAAATCATAGGATCGAACGTATCCTAACAGATCTCGTAGTATCTTCAGGATATCTTCCCGGTGTCTTGCGGGGCGCGCCGAACAGCGCCGTGCTCCGCAAGGCTTCGTCTTATGGGCTGGGCCACCCCTGGGGACGTAGCCCATGTAGTCTGCCGTGGGTATCCGGGGTCATACCCCCACAGCTAGTCCCCGAGCACCTTGTATCTGTTGTGCAACGCCGTCTTAAGCTTGTCCGAGCAGGTGTGAACGAAGCCGAGCAGTCAGACTCATAGTCCGATCACCATACTGAGTCGCCGAGCAGTTGTGAACCGTCGCCGAACTGTGTATCCCAAGTAAGGCTTGCCATAAGGATGTAAGGAGCTCAAGTTCAAAATAAAAAAATTTCTCGCAGTGGACCAAGTGTGCCCACTTAGAGTCCGACCACGAGAAAGGAATATAGTCTTCTTCAACTTCAGGAGGTGCGGAGTCTTCCAGATTAAAGAAAACACACTCACCGCAAGGTGAAGTGTGCCCACTTAGTCCTCGAGCCTGACAGTAGGTGACGCAGTCACGTGGTGCCAGGGTCCAAAGTAGAAGAAAAAAAGAAGACTAGCCGAGCAGGCAGCCAATCCCTAGGCGAAGCCCTAAAATGAGAAAAACACATTCACCGTAAGGTGAAGTGTACCTACTTAGTCCCCGAGCCTGACAGTAGGTAACGCAGTCACGTGGTGCCAGGGTCAGAAACAACAGTAACTAGAAGAAAGTCCTCAGTGTGGTGAGGAACCAAGTCGTTGTGATGACGTAGTCCCCGAGCCACAAGTAGAAATCTTGGAGAAATCAAATCGTGGAGAAAAATCCGGAGTAATGGTTGTACAGTAGGAGTTACTGAGCCTTAATGGTATTGTAGAGAAGTCGACGAATATTCGGTGTGTAGTAACAAGTTGCGGCGAAAAATAAGTGATATGGGCTACAGTTGCGCGGAAGCCCTGGTAACGGCCCACCACGCCGCTTCGGAGAATTCGGAGAGGCGCAAATAGTGGAGCGGTTTCCCAAAAATCCTTGAATGCGAAAAGTGGGGAGGGTGCTTTATAACTGCGCCGCCGCACTCCGTGCTCCCACGTTTGCCACTTCGTCACTTCGTCTTCCTCCTCAGCCCTTGAGCTTTCCGATTCACATCCACACGCGCTTCCGCCGCCAGTCCCAAATCAAATCTGAGAGATGACGCCGAAGAGGGGAGTTGGTAACCCGAAGAAGGCGACCGCCGGGGCAAGGCGTGACAATGAATGGGTGCCGTCGCTCACGGGGGAGACGGAACTCAACGGGATGGTGGAGGCGGGCGTTCTTCCTGACCGTGTCAACGTCGGAGCAAATCGAGAATAAGAAGGCAACAGAGACACAAGAGTTAAACATGTTTGGGCCGTCAGCACGACGTAATAACTTACTCTTATGGTCTGTTGGTTTGTATTGGCTTCGTATGATATTGTCTGTGTTTTGAGGGGGTCCCTGGCCGTCTTATATAGTCTAGGGGTAGGGTTACAAGTCGGTTAGATCTAGGAGATAATTGGAAAGTAATAACAGATTACAGGAATTATGAGATCGAACGTACCCTAACAGATCTTGTAGTATCTTCAGGATATCTTTCCGGTATCTTGCGGGGCGCGCCGTACAGCGCCGTGCTCCGCAAGGCTTCGTCTTGTGGGCTGGACCACTCCTGGGGTGCAGCCCATGTAAACTGTCGTGGACATCCGAGGTCGTACCCCCACACTTGGAGTAATGAAGAACCTGTGAGTAACGCAAAGAAGCCCGAGTTTGTACGCCATGGCCATGCCAGTGCCTTGGACAAGGACGCAGCAGTGGCTGGACTGCTTACTTGGCAGCACAGCCAAGAATCCTGGAAGGCAGCAACTTCTTCTGCGCTGGTAGTGAACATGCAAAGACGACTAATGTACCAATAAAAAATGCTTAACTGATGCACCGACAACAAAATATAAGTCATCTTTACCAGAGATGATTGAGATTGTTCCGTTGCGATATATCTTTACCGATGTGCAGTGCAGCTGCAACAGTAGCTAATTCCAACACACTAGAACTTCCATTTTGCTTGTGCGAGATTTTTTTTGCATCGCTGCTCCATTCCACCATTTGCTAACAGAAGTTAATGAGATTGCAGCCATGCCGCCATGGGGGCATACGCTGGCCGAAAGAAAGAAGGTGATCGGAGGAGGGCAAAGTTCTCTCCAATGCAAGCTTCCTGCGATCCAATGTTGTGGAACAAGATAAACGTACGGGGAGCAGATCAGGGGAAGAAGCAAGCCCAGATTGCCGGCGGCAGAGTGTGCTGGTGGAGTGCAACAGCAGCCACGTGTGAACGCAGTGGACGTGGAACTTTGAGGAGGTGCTCGTCGTCCGCAAACCCGTATTCTCGCAGAGTCAAAGCCGCCGGCACATGACATGGAAGGACACGCCGGCGTCGTGGAGGTCCAACAGGGCCGGCTGGAGGTCTGGAAGGCGGTAGCGTCGCCCGGGGGCGGAGCAGGAACTGCGCGAGGAGGTCGGGCTCTCCTTCCGGGCCAACCAAACATCGATCGCTAGTTGCATGTACCTGGGCAGGCAAAAAACTTCTCAATCACAGGCAACTCAAATGCCCAGGCAAGGCAATTCATCCAGGGTCTCAACCATGATTGCTTCTCGTTCTGGGCAGCTAGGCTCTCGCAAGCCAAGCCTGGTTTCGTCTGTCCGTAAAAGGTGATTGGTTTTCTCTCTCCCTATACTCGCCTCACGCGCAAGTACCTGCTGATGGTGGAATGGAGCTGCGGTGCAAACCTCGCCATGTACCTGAAGAAGCAAAATGCAAGTTTGGGCAGATTCCAGGCGCTACAATGGCTCAAGTTGAGGGACGTACAATGCAATTCTTTTTACAAATATATAAAGTTGGAACTAGGATACATTTTCATTTTAAATGTAATTCTTCTTAAATATTAAGTTGGAAGAGAGGGTACTGAACGTAAACCGGCTAATATTTTTGCCAACATAACTCCAAGAAGATGTTTTCAAAAAAAAATAGGGGCTCTTGCGTTTGTACCCTCGTTTTATATCGAAATTATGATTTTACCCCTATTTTTTTGACTTTGTGAATTTACCCCTACTGTGCCATTCACGAAGCACCAGTTTGCCCCTACTCCGTCATCCACCCCTAACGGTGTTAAACTTTGTACAAAAGGACATGAATGCCCATGCGATTTTACCCCTGTTTGTTATGCATAATTGTGATTTTACCCTGATTTAGAATTAGACTTTTTTATTGTATGCTGACAATTGATTAAATTTGGTCAAACATATTTGGCACAACTTGCAATTATTTAAAATATTTCAATATAATCTTTTGTGTGGGACCAAAAATCTTCAATGTATAAGAATGCATGTAGAACATCGGTTAACAAACTGTATAAGTAGATGCATGCACTGATAACCTTAGTACCTTACCACATAGGAATATCATACAGTACATGTTTTTTCAGCAAAAGTAACCGCCATACAAGTTGCTTCCATATCAGAGCCCCGTTTGCTTCTGTTTTCATCACCAAAATCCATTATAGGCAACACTACCGTGCTGGTACTGATCGCTGCATCGGTATTATAGGCAACACTACCGTGCTGGTACTGATCGCTGCATCGGTATTGCCGGTGGAACAATGGCCGTCCCTACGCGAGACAGCGGCGGTGTCGCAATCTGTCTCCGTAGGAAGACCAGGAGGCTGTACCTATAGCCGTGCGGAACGCTGCAAGGGCAAGCTGTCAGAGCAAGACATGAAGTCGTCGGCCATTCCCGACGAGCCGTGAAGCAAGGCGCCAGCGTGGCCATCCTTGCGGTGATGCAGGGAAGAGCAAGCGTACACGAGTGCCAGTCTGGCGCCTGCGTGCGTGCCCGGGTCCAGCAGCTTGGCCCTGAAATGTCAACTCAACATTTGGCATCATCTGTCCATTGGATGTCTGAAGAACTCGCTCTGCAGCTGCACGGCTTGTAAATTCAACAAAACCATAGCCCTGAAGCTGTCCTGAATTCTGGTCACGGATGAGCTTCACATTTTGAACCTGAAAAATCATGTAAATATGAAGTAAAGGGTCAGAAAATCATGAATGCATGGGCAGCATACATCTATAAACACCAATCAGGAAAAAAGTTCAGGACTATACCAAACAGCAGTGGTAAACACCTCCAAATAATATGATTTAAGGCTCGGAAGAACTAGCTGTGTTGCCTGGTATCTCTCTTATCTTAGAACTTTAAAAGTGACACCATGGCAAATGCTGAGAGCTACTCAACATTTTAACTATCATTGCTACTGCATTGCCAATTGACTTCTCATTTTTTGGGGCACATTCTTGATTTATTTCTAGGTAAAACAACCACGCAACATTGTCCTATGGAACAAGAAACAGGTTTTCCTAACAACTCTAGATATTGTCCTCATATTATATATACAAAGATAAATAGGATTTAGATCTTCACTCATTGAGTTGGAGACTAGCAACTGAAACTTACAGGATTTAGAAGAAACTCTTCTTTGTATGCACTATATTGACTCCGCTTCTTTTCTAACTCATAAGCCCATAAGGAACGATCAGTTGGCAAATACCCCAAAAGAAGCTGCACACTATAAAAATAGTAGAATAAATATCTCATGTAGAGAGTAATTAGATAACAAAAATTGATGTAAATTGTACAGACATACTGCCAGAAGCTCCTAGAGTGCATGCTTAATCATGACGGTTCACAAAACAATGCATGATACATAAATTGGGGTCAATGTGGAATGCAAGCCATGGTAAACCCACACCTATCAGAATTAGAACATCAAATGGACACTGATGGTAATCAAACACAGGACAAGATTGAATATAAGATATAGCCCAGGAGGGTAAAAAAATAAGACAGTTTAGTTTTCACTTCCACTGAAAAAGGCCATGAAACCTTTTCAAGGTATATTTCTTACACAAATTTTCATTCCCCATTTACCAAACAACCACCAGCCCTGCAGATCCCTACGCTCTTGTGACCTTAAGAAACTACACACTTTGTAACTCTATCTCCATGTCTCAATTCAACCAAAAAAACTTGACGACAGACATAAGTCAGCTATGCAGAATGAAAAAAATGACCAACAGTTTGAGCTGTGAACCTTTCTCCTTCCTCATTTACCTCACCAGCTCAATCTCTCACCATCAAATTACAGTCTAAAGCAGTGCACAAAGGACATTGGCTCACTAACACAGGACACCCGTGTTAACGGTACTATGAACAATTCGTATTCATACTAATAATTACTAAATTTGTAAAATAGAGATCTCTGTAAAATAAGACCCCAATCAAATATCATCGCTAAACCCTTGCAGCGCAACTAGGAAATGCAGAACTCCGAACTATCAACCAAAATTCGCAATACAATCAGAAGAGAATGCGAGTGGGGACCTTCCAGAGAACAGGTCGGACACCACCACCGCCGTCGGGAATGCCGAGGCAGGCTAAGCGCCGCAGCTCTCCAATGTTCACCACCTTCTTCGACAACTGCACGCACCCACAAGAGAGTCAATCAAACAGGAAAAGCTTAGTGAGAATCCAAGCGATAACCAACACCCCGCTTTTCCTGCACGCACCGTGGCCTTGAAGTCGGAGAGCAGCTGCGCCCGTATCACCGCCACTGCGGACGCGAGCCTGGGGAGGAGCGGGGCGGAGTGAGGATGAGCTGCGCCGCCGCCAGTAGTCGCGCCGCCGCCGGTACTCCTCAAACCCTAACACGTGAGCCGCGCCGCCGGAGTGTGGCGGAGGGAGGAGGAGACGCGCCAGGGGGGAGCGGGAAGGAGGGAGGATGAGCCACGCCAGGGGGAGCAGGAAGGAGGGAGGAGGAGCTGCGCCGCGGCTGCGCCGCGGCTGCACGCCTGAAGCCCCCGCACCGCGCGTCGCGTGCCAAGCCCCGCGGCCCTTGCGCGCCACGTGCCGAGCCCCGCCGCCGCCCCACGCGCGACGAGCCCCGCCGCTGGGAGCCGTTGCCGCACCGCGCGCTGTGCGCTGCCAACGCCGCCGCCGCCGGATGCCCCCGACGCCCCGGTCGATGCAGCCGGCCCGTGAGAAAGGCATAGTTTCCTTATGGAAGCTGAATATAAGGATAAGGGGCAATTTGGTCTTTTCGCCTTTGTTTTTTCAAATTTTGAATTTTTTTAATTCATTTATTCTATGACCATCTGACGGCATCCAAATCAGGGGCAAACGGATGATTCAATTCAAAATAGCAAGGGTAAAATCACAAAGTTGAGAAAACAAGGGTAAAATCACAATTAGACTCATGCATAAGGGCAAGAACACCATTTTCCCAAAAAAAAAAAACATAACTACAAGAAGTGCCCTGCCCTCTGACTTCCCTCCATCCAAAGGACAAGTGCCCATGATTACCAAGAAACAGCATGTCGCCAAATATCGTCAATAGCATAACATAATTCAAAGATCCATTAGTTTATCATAATCCGAACCAAACCAGCGATAGCCAACATGCAATACATAGCAGCACCAGAACAACATATGGAAAACCTTAGCTAAGGCAGTTCATGACACTAATATTTGGCAAAGAGCAAAACTTGAAGACTGCATACTGGAGATTGACAACAGCGATCCAGTACTAACAGACGCCGCGATCCAGTACTAACAGACGCCGCTCTAGTCTCCCTTCCGGCGGAAAGAGCAGCCCTCCGTGAGCCTCGCCTTTCCTCCTGTGGGCTGGCAGAGGACAGTCTGGCAGCCTGGGCACACCACAACAGTCTGGGAGTGGCTGAAAACAGTGGTTCTGCCAAAACAACATGAATTGCACCATTAGACTAGTTTTCTACCAGAAGGCACACGAGCGAGATTAGAAAAACAAGGTTTATAACACATTCATACCATAACACAATGAAATAAACAGTATAAGCTTATGATGCTTAAATTGATGTTAAAACATCCTAGTCATTTGGGAGCTCAAGACACAAAGAGCAAATGAGAAATCATTATGAAGTTTTGATGGTACCAATATATCTTAATTCTTAACATGCTAATCCAAACTTAGGTGCCTATTTGTATTTTTGTATTGAGGGGTGATAGATTACTCTGGAATTGAGTTTGAAACTACCAAACCACCCCTTTCTCGAGACAGTCCTTAACTGATACATTACACAATGCACAGAAAACCCACTGCCACTTCTCAAATGCCAAATAGAAAGACATCAGTCCACTGGGAGCAAGCGATCATGGTGACAATCTACTGAGTTTCTCTAGTAACCTTCTACAACGCACAAGTCAATTTCAATCAAATTGATAATGACCCAGAAAAATCAAATGTTGCTGCAATTGGACCAGTAACAGGACAACTATCAGCTCCTGACCAAAGATGAGGAAATCAGCTCCCAACAAAAGACAAGGAAACTTTATAAACAGTTTCCCAAAACTCTAAATAATACCTTAACTTGTAGAAAGTTACTACTATACACTAACCATGTAAGGTAAAAACACTGTAAAATTGAAGATAATCATTTTGCAGGTCAAACAATCCAACTCACTATATGCATTCAACACTGGCGTACACCAAATAAACAAAAAAACTAACATTCTTTTACTTGTCTTCTACGACTTGCTATGTCAGTTTAAAATTGTCGAGGACCAAGAAAAATCAATTGTATCTAGAATTGGACCAGTAACATGCAATTAAACAGCTTCCGAAGTTTATAAACATTGTCTCAAACTCTACTTAATACCCTAACTTGTAGAAAGTTGCTACTATACACTATGCAAAATTACACATAATCATTTTGAAGGTCAAACAATAGAACTTCATAATATGCATTGTCGTGCAACAAATAAATACCAAGCATCTAACAATAGCTTACTAACAGGCTAGTCTTCTTTGTCCCAATGTATTAGTAACATATTAGCCTTCACCTAACATCACTGTGATAACGGGTACAATTGGATAAATTATTTACTAACAGGAGAAATATTTCAGTTCAAAAGAACCTCAGTCTAAGCCAAATACATGCACCAGGGCAGGTTCAATGGTAAACCACAATCAATCAATGGCGAGAACTAAATAAATCTAAACCTTGAATTGAATCTGACGGACACGAAAACTTACATGCTGAAGCATCCCTGGCACTTGACATCCTGCAACACAAAAAATAAGAATTTTCACAATTCATACATGGAGGGTAAAGAAAAGGTGAACCGGAAACGCCTAGCTCACACCCACCACAGAAACGAGAGCATGTTAGGGATAAGAACAAGTACCATGAAGAAGGAGTTGGGGGACTGGACGAGGCGCTTCTTCTTGTGCTTGAGCTTCTCGAGCTCTGCCGGCGGGTTGAGGAGGTCGATGTCGTTCTGGAGAACCTGCGCAACCAAATCTCAGGAACCAATCGAGCACGCTGGCGATGAGCGGCGCAACAAATTCGGATCATGGGTAGGCGGACGATGAGGGGATTAGAGCTTACCATCTTGCCTCGGGCTCCGGCGGAGGGTAGGGGGGAAGTGCGTTAGATGCGGGGCGGCGGCGGAGCTGCAACAGACGAGTCTGAGCCGGGAGGGTTTTGCGCTGATGGCGTGGTTGTTGCTTTCTGAATCTGGACCGTTCGATCCTGCTGGCTCATCATCACGACCTTCGGAGTGACCCGCATTGCACACAATGGGCCTGGATTATTGGGCTTGTGTCTGTAGCTGAATTGGGCCCATTTGTGTGACAGGGAGACTTTATAAAACAAAAAGTCTATCATTGTGATCATCTATCACACTCTAAAAGAGCGAGTTTTTTTAGGGGGGCTTTTCCCCTATAATAACCATTCGATTTAGGCGTCGTGCTATATGATCCCTCCGTCGTCCAAGATCTTACATGTAAGATGTAAGACTCATCCTAAGCCAAGATTCCTCCTAAACCCTAATCCCTTACTCCAATAATCGTGTAATCTCAGAATTCCTCTTAAACCTCGTGATCTTTTTTTTTGAGAATCTAAACCTGGTGATCCCGCAGTCTCACGCTAACTCTTTCGGCAACCTGGACCCACCTCCCACACCTATTTTTTCACCGCAATATCCCACATCTGCCTGCCGTCTCTTGAATGAAGCCCCATCCCCATCGCAACGTCGCTCCTATTGGCGTTGAACATTATACTAGGTTGTTTGCCGGTTCCGCGATGGAGCACCGTGTTGAAAATAAATCTCCCATTCTTAAACTTTGCATAAATGCAATTGTCCTCAACATTCTCTTTAAACCCAAAATTCTTTATTGTTCTGTCAAACTTCAAGTTCCTCTGTCTTGAAGCTTGCTTCAATCCATAAATGGATTTCTTTAGGCGACAGCCCATTCTTTCCTTTCCTTCTACAACAAAACCTTTTGGTTGTGCCATGTAAACATTTTCCTCTAAATCTCCATTTAGGAATGCTGTCTTTACGTCCATCTGATGTAATTCTAAATCATAATGTGCCACTAATACCATTATAATTCTGAGGGAATCCTTACATGAGACTGGAGAAAATGTCTCATTGTAATCTATCCCCTCTCTTTGTATAAAACCTTTCGCCATAAGTCGTGCTTTAAACCTTTCTATATTCCCTCTGGAGTCATATTTTGTTTTGTAGACCCATTTGCAGCCTACTGTTTTGGCTCATTTAGGAATTTGTTCTAAATCTCAAACACCATTTGAACTCATAGATTCTATTTCATCTTTCATAGCTTTCAACCACTTTGATGAGTGTTCGCTTCTCATGGCTTCTTCATATGAGGTGGGATCACCCTCCATATGAAACTCTTCAATATTATAGATTTCATAATCATCAGAAATAATTGATGTTCTAACTCTCTGAGACCTTCTAAGGGCCTCCACATTTGGCACATTTTCTGTTTGAGGCTGTTGTTGCTCCCCCTCATGTGTGGCAATAGGTTCTGTAGGATTCTGAACCATGGGTCCCATGCAACAGTCTCAGTATAAGCAGATGTTGAAGCCGTTGGATAAATTCAAAATATTTAAGGCAGAAGTTAAAAATCAACATGGTATAGTCGCCCAGTATTCAACACCGGGCGAACCTCAGCAGAATGGAGTAGCTGAAAGGCGTAACCGTACTCTGATAGATATAGTGCGTAGTATGATTAGTTACTCCACCTTACCGTTGAGCCTGTGGATGGAGGCGTTAAAAACCAGCATTCATATTCTCAATAGAGTACCAAGTAAGTCGGTGCCCAAAACACCGTATGAGTTGTGGACAGGAAGAGTACCCTCACTAAACCATTTACGTGTGTGGGGGAGTCCTGCTGAGGCTAAAGTATTTAACCCAAACATTGGGAAGTTAGATCCCAAAACAGTAAGTTGTAATTTCATTGGCTACCTAGAAAATAGAAGATTTATTTTCCTTGTTCTGTATGTGGATGACATTCTACTTGCTAGTAGTGATATGAGTCTGCTGCAGGAGACAAAGAAGTTTTTGTCCTCAAAGTTTGACATAAAAGACCTTGGTGAAGCATCATATGTTTTGGACATAGAAATTCACCGAGATAGAAGAAAGGGAGCATTATGACTGTCACAAAAGGCATACATAGAAAAAGTATTAAAAAAATTCAGTATGCATAAATATAGTCCATTGCCTGCTCCTATAGTCAAGGGCGACAGATATGGAGATTTTCAATGCCCCAGGAACCAGTACGAGCTCGATCAAATGAAAGCGGTTCCATATGCTTCAGCTGTCGGAAGCTTATAGTATGCTCAAGTATGTACGCACCCTGACTTAGCTTTTGTTACCGGGTTGCTTGGCAGATTTCAGAGTAATCCAGGAATAGAACACTGAAAATTAATAAAGAAAGTCTTGCGATATTTGCAAGGTACGAAAGGCCTCATGTTGACGTATAGAAGATCAGAATCTCTCCAATTGGTGGGGTACTCGGATTCTGATTATACGAGAGATGATAGAAAATCCACGTCAGGATATGTATTCACTCTTGCAGGAGGAGCTATTTCATGGAAAAGCTCAAAGCAAACTGTCACTACATCGTCCATAATGTATGCTGAGATTGTAGTATGTTATGAGGCATCAGGGCAGGTGAACTAGCTAAAGAAGTTCATACCCGGTTTGAAAGTGGTTGACGACGTTAATAGACCACTGAAGTTATACTGCGATAATAATCCAGCAGTACAGTATGCTCACAATAATAGGTCAAGTGGTGCTGCCAAACACATTGACATAAAATATTATGTTGTGAAGGATAGAGTCCGGGATCAAATGATAAGTCTTGAGCATATAAGTACCGAAAAGATGCTCGCGGATCCGCTTACAAAAGGCTTACCACCCAACGTGTTCAGAGAACATGTAGCCGGCATGGGTTTAAGGAAAAGCCTATGATTTCTGGACTATAAAGGGCCCAAAAGTTAAAGTATCTATTTCAGATCAGAGACGCGCATTGTAGCTGTTAAATCTATCGGCGATTGACCGTGACGATAAAACATGCTCTATGCATCATCTGTGAAGGAATGAGAAAGGAGAAAAGGATTGAAGTTTAAAGTTTAAAGATAAAAGTAATAGTGTGAGATCAAGGGGGAGAATGTTGGAATGATCTCCTAGCCAATAAGTCCAACAGCCTATTGGGCCTTGGTCACGCGCCCTGATCGGGGGCGCCCAACTCTACATGGTTGGTGGACCCCCGTCGCACTGCGCTATATAAAGTGGTGGGGGCCAGCGGCTCATAGTACGAGGTTCGCCGTGAGCCACTCCGCCCCACCAATAAACCCTAAGTCCGATCTCAACAGGGTGCGCAGCCAGCGACGGGAAGCCGCCACCGTCATCACCGTCGGCCTCACTGCACCGCCACTGCATCGTCGGACTTCACCAACTCTTCTCCGACCATCGCTGCCCATGCGCAGAGCTTCACCGACTGAAAGAGATGGCCGGATCCTCCTCGACGGCGCCCTCCGATGGTTTGTACACTCCCATCCACTCTCCTCTCTCTATCACTCTGTAGTACGGTTCGTTAGGATTTCTACTTGTTCATCCAAAATACAAAGAACCACCCGACTAGATGCTACTCTAGGTGATCTTTGGGATATAACACACCGCTGTCAATCGTCTCCAACAAACTCATGATCAATCGATTCGGTTGTGACCCTTGGAGATCCAATGAGTTGCAGTATCTTGACAATATGTGCATGCGTGCATGTATATGTGCAGGAGTTCCGGGCTTCCGGCCACATGATGCGCCGCCGGCTCGTCGATCGCCGCTCTGTCGGTTGCCTGTTATGTCTCGGTGTTGGTGTTGGGCCACTGCCTTGCAGGCCTCGTTCGGCGGCCACCGTCCCTAGTGAGGCAGAGACGCCATCTCCTAATCTCCAACAGACACACAACGACGATCGACGCATACGGCAAGACCAACTAAGCAAGCACATGTACAAAGCATAAGCCTCAACTCTCAGGTGTTGCCGACCTTAATTCCCTACGTCCTTCACATCACATTTAGACAGTAGTCAATCAATCACTGTTCGAGGGTGCATCCGGCTTGGTCACCAACATGGACAAGTGCATCGCAACTCCGATTCGCTGTGACGATGACATGATCGCAGATGTCCAACATGTGTTCCCGTGCGTCGTGTCGCCCTTCCCTTGCAAATATCTGGGGATTCCACTATCGCTGCGAAGACTGGGTCGTGCGGACGAGCAGCCGCTCGTGGACGCCATCGCAGCCAGAATACCGACGTGGAAATCTGGCCTCCTGACGAATGCCGGCAGGGTGCTACTCACCAAGGTCACGCTGTCAGCTATCCCGGTGCACTTAAGCATCGCTTGCTGCCTGTCCGGTTGGGCGATCAAGCAGATCGACAAACGGCGACGAGCTTTCATCTGGGCCGGGGCTGCCTCATGCTCTGGAGGTAAGTGCAAGGTCGCCTGACCGGTCGTCTGCAGGCCGACCGGGCTTGGGGGCTTGGGTGTCACCGACCTACGGATTTGCGCTATGGCTGCAGTGGGAGTGGCTCTCGCGGACCGAGCCCCGGTGCTGCTGGGCAAGTCTCCCGTCGCGCACGGAGAAGAACGTCGCCGCAATGTGTGCCGCGAGCATGACTATCGTCGTCGGTGATGGCACGGGCACAAGACTTTGGATCGACAACTGGGCATCAGTCGGCCTGCTTCACCAATTGGCTCCTGCCCTCTTCGCGGCGGTTTCGCGATCTGGACGGAAGCGTATGCTGCGCGACGCGTTGCAGAACAATCGCTGGGCACGGGACATCACCGGGGCGCCAACAACACAGGTGCTTTGTGATTACCTGTGCGTCTGGGAGCTGCTGCGATCAATCGCCTTACACCGCTACAGCCGGACCGCTTCGTGTGGAAGTGGTCTTCCACTGGCATGTACTCGGTTTCTTCGACGTAAGTGCTTTCTTTGCCGGATCAACCAGGCTTCTGGGGGCAAAAGAACAATGGCTGGCCAAAGCTCCGACGCGAGTGAAGCTCTTCTTCTGGTTGGCCCTACACCGGCGTCTCTGGACCTCCGAGCGACGCAAACGTCATGGACTTCAGGACGATAGAAAGGTTTTTGGTTTTAGTAATTGAATGACAACTTTAGGTTGACTAATATGTGTTTCAGTGAGATACACAGTTAATTAGTCCACAGGTACTTGTGTGAGCAACTCATGCCATGACGCTAAAGATGGCTTGGATTTGTTGCAAGGCTCACACATGTGATGAAGGAGCTCATTGCATATGAGACATAACATGGAGTCATGTGATCAAGGTGGAGAAGATTAAGACAAGACTTGGCTCGACGGACCGGTTGCAAAAGTGAAGAGGAAGTTGAGTAATGACTTGGCGTCGATGGACTGAGACAACGGTGAAGAGCAAGTGAAGTCAAGATCGATGAACCAATACGGTCACGTGATGATATGAAGTGGATCATATCATTTGGTGTTCGGTTGGTGCATGTGTTGCATTGACATCGGAGGTGATGGAATGGAATGCACAAGGCAAATGTATATTTGTATGGTATTTCATTTCACCGGTGAAAGGTTGTGTAGAGAAGTTTATAACCGGGTTTAGAATAGATGGCCGTACTATTAAGAGAAGCAAACTTATTGGCATATCGGTCATCTAGTGCCACTTGAGCGATCTAACTTTGCGATGTTGCTAGGATCAAGTGGTGTGGTAAATTGAGTGACTAACCCTTTAAATTTTTTTTTATGAAAATGCTAACATACTTGCACTTGACGGTGTACACTTGGTGGTGTTGGCACATTTGTAAAGGAGAAGTTGGAGTTGAATTAGATCAACTTGGAGAAGAGAGATGTTTTTTGGTCTACTCCAAACTATAGGATGGCTCTTGATTTGGAATTCTATATTGATACATTGTGCTTTGGATCAAATATGCAAATGGGTTGCGTAACCCTCTGAATAAGATTTCCAAAATGTCTAAGATCATCGAAATCAGAGTTCAGAGCTAAAAGTTATAGCCGTTTTAGCGCTGAAAGGTCTGTGACCGGACGCGTCCAGTAAGTACCTGCGAGTCCGGTCAGTGTTTTTAACGCGTCTAGGAGCAACCGGACGCACGAAGAGTCCGATCAGTGATGACCTGATGCGTCCAGTCATTAAAAGAGCTCTCTGGAACCTCTTTAGAAGTGACTGGACTCTAGGAGAGTCGAGTTCGGTCATAGGAGAAAAGGGAGTCAGATCAGTTATGCAGAGACGCGTTGGTGATCGGACTCGACCTCGGCGCATCCGATCGCCGGACCTAGGCACGTCCGGTCAGGAGTATGCGCGTGCGGGAGCTAGCCATTGGCGAGCAACGGTCATCTTCGAACAGCTAGTACATGTGGCGCACGAGGAGCGACCGGACTCTGGACCATACTCCAGGGTGAGTTCGGTCAGCGAGTCCGATCAGTGCGTAGAAATCAGGACGAAGGGGGTAACGGCTATTTTAGCCCTTTGGGCTATAAAAGGAGTGTGTGGTCGGCCTTAGCACTTGGTTGGCACCTTTAGGACTTAGTGTCCATGCTTGGCGAGTGCTAGGAGAGCCTCTAACTCACTTGTGCTTGCAAGAGTGTGAATCGATTGTGAGTGAGTGATTCTAGTGCGATTGTATTATGAGATTGCATCGAGTGGCACTAGGTGATCGAGTTGTAAGTCGATGGTTCTTGTTACTCTTGGAGGTTTTCACCTCCTAGATGGCTTGGTGGTGGTCTCCGTCGAAGCACGCAAAGAAGATTGTGTGGTGCTCCGGAGAAGTGATTATGAGGGGATTGTGCTCATCCCGTAGGAGCCGCGAAGAGCAACACTAGTAGAGCATGTCATTGAACTACTCTCACTTGTGGGTAGGTTTTTACGGTGCCCAATATGTGGGCTTGGCGGGTGATGCCAATTAGCCGCCGAACCACCAAGTGAGCAGTCGACACAACAGGGACTAGCGTGTTGGCAAGCACGTGAACCTCGGGTTAAAATCATCGTGTCATCCTTGTCTGCCCGTTGGTTTGTATCTCCTTTACACAAGCTTGCAATTACTTTCATATACATTGTGCTTGTGTAGTTGCTCTTGTAATTAGTTGACTTGTGTAGTTTGCTAGTTACCTTCTTGCTCGTGTAGCATAGAAGTAGCTTCCTTGCGTGGCTAATTTGGTTTGAGTAACCTTGTTAGTCACATTGTTTAGTTTATGTAGCTATGTAATTTGTGCTCTCTAATTTAGCTTGAGTGACCTTGTTATGGAGCATTGCTAGTAAGTTTAGCAGCTTTGTGCTTTGCTTACTAGATTGTGTAGGAGCTCCCTTGGTTTTGCAAAGTACTAGTGCATAGGTTTGTGTGACCTTGCTCTAGAATTGATTAGGTGAGCTCTAGCTAGCCCGACACCTTTGTTGCCAAATTAGGATCTTCATAAGGTGACTGTGAACTTAGGTAGAGGGGTGTAGTCTTGGCTAGACCGATAGTCTTATTTCCGTATTTGTTTTGGTTAGCCGGTGCATTTAATTTTAGAAAGGACTATTTACCCCCCTCTAGTCCGCCATCTCGACCCTACAAGTGGTATCGAAGCTTGGTCTCTCATTTGTGGTCTTCATCGACTCGAGAGGATGGTGACTAATGGGCCAGATGATTGTGAGACACACGTTTTTGATGGCACAAACTTTACACATTGGAAAAATCATGTGCTTGATCATTTTTGTGTAAAGGAACCTAAGTTTTGGTGGATTGTCACTAGTGGGCTCACCCATGTCTTGGACTATAGAAATCTCACCAAAGCTCAAATAGTTCTCTTTGAACTTGATGCACATGCTTGTTGTTATCTAGTGGATGCTTTGAGCTTTGATTTAATGAAAAAGATAAACTACGTGGAGCCGCTCGTGAGATATGAGAATCAATTAAGCACACCTTCGGTGACTCCTTCACATGGGATGATGGCAAGTTGAAGGAGGAGCCCAAGGAGGAGGTGCATGAGTGTGTCGAGCATGACCATAATTTTATGATTGTGGAAGATTGCTCCATCTCATGGTCAAGTGATGATGATCATGATATTATCATAAGATCACTTGACAAGATTGATGATGCCACAAGTGATGCACATGATGATTCTACCTCAAGCACACTTGGTGGTGATCTTGATGATGTTGGTTCATGCTCGAGTCATGATCGTGATGCTACTGCAAGCTCTCCATCATTACCATATTGCTTCATGTAACAAAGTGACACAAAGGTACAAAGTGCTAATGTGGTTGATCATGTTGATTCATATGATGAGCTTGTTAATAGACTTGCTAGCATGAAAATAGCTTTAGAAAATAAGAAAGCCAAAACATTAAAATTGAAAACTCTTTTCTAAAAAACTCATGTGAAGGACATAAGCACTTACTGGATGTTCTTAAATCTTCACATGGTGAGCTAAAATTGACTCTTGGAAAACTAATTGCATCTCATAAAAAATTATTGGAACAACATGCTTCTCTCATTAAAATGTTTTCCAAGAAAAGAAAAAAGAATGAGAGCTCATCACATGAGTCAAGTGATCAATTGCAACATATGACTAACTCTTGTGACGTAGGGAAGAAGCATGTATCCACCTCTTGTGATGATTTATTAGATGTGCCATGTTCTTCACATATAGATGCTTGTTCTACTTCTATGTCTTGTGAGACTAACCTTTTGAAGGAGAATAATGAGCTCAAGAATGAAGTGAAGAATTTGAGCAACAAGCTAGAGAGGTGCTATAACACCAAAATCACCTTCGAGCATATGTTGAACAACAAAAGAAGCTATGGTGATATGAGTGGCATTGGATTCAACAAGAGCACGACAAAGGGCGAAAGAAAAAGAGAAAGAAAGATGAAGAAGTAAGAACAAAAGAGGCTTATCTCATTTCATGTGCTTCAAGTGCCATGAAGTGAGACATCTTGCAAATAGGTGCCCAAATGAAAAAAGCTCAAGTTGAAGAAAGAAGAAGAGAGGCTCAAGCATGTCAAATGCTTCAAGTGTCGCATATGGGGCCATCTCACCTCTATGTGCCCAACCAAGCAAATGGTGAAGCAACAAGAAGAGTCTCAACCAAAGCCATAAGTTGAGCAAGAAAAGACACCCCAAGAGGAAATCAAGATCAACCATGAAGATGATGGTGACTTGATGATGATGAAGAAGAAAACAAGGAGTGGAAGAGCAAGGTATCCAATGCTTGATCAAGATGCCAAGATGATGAGCAAGAATCAAGATGAGAGGAGAGATTTAGCTCACATCAAGTGCTTCAAGTGTGAAGATATAGGAAACTTTGCCTCGAGGTGTCCTACCAATCTTAAGAAAAAGGTTCAAGCAACTCATGAGAGGCAAGGAAATGAGAAGCACCACATGAGCAAGAAAAAGATGGCTCAATCAAAGAGGAAGTGCTACTCATGCCGGAAAAGGGGACACATGGCTCATTCATGTCCCCTAGGTAATAATTCTAAGCCTATTTCAATTATTGATAATGTTGTGCTTAGAAAGGATGACAATGGTACCTTATTGGTTTTAATTGCAAAACATCCTGCTACTCATACTAAGGCAATGCCTAAGTATGTTGCTCCTAACTTAAGAGGACCCAAACTTGTTTGGGTACCATCAAAAAGTGGATGATTGATTGTAGGTACTATTGGTATTGGTGGCTTGGTTCAAGTGGTATTCATTGTGTTGATCATGTGATTGAGCCAAGTATTAACATGTGATGCTTCTTATCCCAGTGCCATGACAAGATAGTGAAGTCCAAGAGCTATCAACATACAAGTGCAACATTCATATTGTGGATGATTTATTGATATATTTGATGGCTTGCAAAGATATGAGTTGAAGCTTGCTAAGTGGATGATCATGAGCCAATCAAGGTATATCTCTTGTTTATCATTTCATTTGGGTGCATATGAGTTGATTGAATTAGATAAATATGCAATGTTGCTTGCTATGAGATGTTTGAATAGATAAATAGCTTAGTGATCAAGTTTGGATTGATTTGTGTTGGATAAATTCATGAGATGATTTTGAGTAAGTGGATTGAATGGTTATATGTCTTGTGAAAGTATTCAAACAAGTTAGTTTCACGTTTGATTCACATTTGTTGCAGAATAGCTCAAGTAATTGAAATCTGTCTTATATTGCAAAATTTGAGTGAGCTGGGATCTTAGCCATGTTTGAGTAATCATATCTATTTAGATTGGCTTGAAATTTGGTATGAATGCTCTAGATTTATGTTATAAGATGCTGTACAAATTTCATGAGAATTGGATAATAATTGCTTTAGTTTTGGAGTAGACCTTTTCAGCTATAGTGCAGCAGTTTTTAGCATGTAGCAGTGGTGAAAGAATTGAAATCTAGTAGCAGTCTAGAAGTCAAATGAAGCTCAAATGTTTACAGCTCTAGATGACTTAGTAAAGCACATCTCTACCTAATTTCATGGTAATTGGATCTATACATTGGGAGTTATGGATATTTCTTTTAAGGGTACAGAATCTACCAGAAAAGTGTTAATTATTGAATTGATCAAGAGTCACTTTGATTAAAAGGTCATCAAGTTGGAAACATGTTTATAAGTGGTTGAGGTACCTAAGTTTGGTTTTGGATTGATCTAGAAGCATGACAATTAAAGAGTACAAAGCTATTTGATTGTGGAGTATACTTGGCACACATTTGGTACTCAAATTAAAGATCAAGACCAAGCTCAAGATGAAGTTTAAGTTCTAATAACAATTGAAAATCATTTGTTAGAAAGAAAAGGACTTAAACAAGTAGAAAGAAAAGAACTTAAAGAAGGTTTCATGGTTACTCATCAAGTTAAGTCTATCACTTGGATCAATCAAACAAAGTCAATTCAAGTGAGTATCTAGAATGGCTTAGAGAGAGGTCACTTCTCCCTAGTGTAAGGGCTTGCCGCCTATGTGTAGGTAAACCAAGTATGGTACTTAGAAGGCTAATATGGAAGTGGTGATCTGAGAAGCATTTGAGATGCTTAGTGAAAGCAATCAAAAGGGTTGATCAAGTAAAGCAAGCAACACCCAAAAGAGAGCTAGTCATGGTAATTCAAGTGATATTCTCATTAGTGCTCTCATGCTAGCATTGATAAAAGATAAAGCAAGCCAACCACAACAAGAGTTAGTACACTTGATCTTAAGTGGTTCTCAATTTATGTGGATGAAGAATGGACTCTATCTATGATGATTGGTCTTCACCAAGCTATAAATTGGACTTCACATTGCTATTGCGGAGGCTCATTGAAATCTAAAGAGTATCCTCTACTCCAAGATAGCAAAGGTATCATTGTAATATGCATGATTATTTCATACCTTACTAGTATGCGATTAGTGCATATAGTACATGCTTCATAGGATCATGCATAACAAATGAAATGTTTAAATTCATAGCCTACCACTATTGCTTGTTTGATTAATTGATCTAGTGGCAGTGTATGAATTTGTTCATGAGCTAGTAAACCTAAAGTACTTGATTTAATTTGGATTGTCAACAAGTGATAAGTACAACATTGGTAAGATAACCCTTGCAAGAAATGTGAAGAATCTTGTCATTGGTTCAAACCAGATTTGAAAACTTAGGCAACTTAATTTAGTTCAAGTCAACCTAGAAGCTCATGATAAGTAACAAGAGTACAAGCATAAGACAACAATGCAAATGAATATCTAGTTTGGTTGTTCCACATGGTATCTAGATTCAATTGATTCATCAAGTGTATTCACAAGTGGTGTCTAGATCAACCTACAAGTGATATCTTACAAGTGGCACTCCTAAAGATAGCAAATGTTCAAGAAATGGTCAAAATCGACAAATCCAATAAGTGGTTCCATGATAGCAAATTTTTTCAAATAGTATCACATTTCTACATGTGGTATTAACTATACAAGATGATGGTTCCACAAGTGATCCTCAACCTTAAGTGATCATCAAATAAAAATTGCATCCCTCACCTACAAGAGCTCAAGTTTATCAAGTGAATGACCCATACTATGATATAGGGGGAGGTGCCCTACCAATTGGTATCAAGGTCAAAGATCCTATATGTGGTATCTCAAGAGCCATACATGTAGTGTCATTCCAATATTTGGAAATGTCCATAAAAAACACAAGATTCAAGCCTCAACCATCTACCCTAATGCAAGCCTTTGCACCAATGAGAAGCACACCTTTTATGAAAATTGATGACAAAGAGAGAGAGATTGTACAAAGATATAAAAGCTTGAGGGAGAGATTGAGACAAAGAAGTAGAAGTTGGACATGCACGGACAAAGAGGGAGCAACATTGAAGAATATGAGGGGATCAAAATTCTTGGACAAGAGAAGCACACAAGTAGGGGGAGCAAGCTCATGAACTTTGATTGATTACATTTGAGATGTGCATATTCATGTGCTTGCTTGCATTGCATAAGTTTTAAATTTGATATGCATACTTGTGTGTTGTATGCTAGTTATAGAACTTAAATGATGATATGATAACTAGCATGCATAGGATGGTAGTTAGACTTGTGCTTTTACAAATGGTACTAGAACCTTGCTTATAATGTTGATCTCATGGGGTTTCTAGTGTTTTTGTTATCTAGCTACTCATGATGCTAAGGATGGTGTTAAAAGTGCAACTCTGATTGGTATCACACTTCAAAGGTTATTCTATACACCTTAGCATCACTTAGTAGTGCTAACACTCCCACAAATTTCATATTTATGCATGTGTGCAAACTTGAAACTAAATTATTTGAGCACACATGTAGGGGGAGTTATCACTACTAAGTCGGGTTTTATGGTGCTTATCCGAATCTTGACATAGAGCTTAAATGTTGGATAAGTAGCATAAAATCTAAATCAAGTTAGCAATTTACACTTGTGTGAAGTGCTAGCTTGAAATGAGCTTAATTTTCATATCTTTGTAGAGTTGTCATCAATTACCAAAAATGAGAGATTGAAAGGTCCTTGTTTGATTTTGATAATTGAGTGACAACCTTAGGTGGACTAATATGTGTTTGAGTGAGATACATAGGTGATTAGTCCACAGGTACTTGTGTGAGCAACTCATGCCATGACGCTGAAGATGGCTTGGATTTGTTGCAAGGCTCACACAAGTGATGAAGGAGCTCATTGCATATGAGGCATAACATGGAGTCATGTGATCAAGGTGGAGAAGATCAAGACAAGACTTGGCTCGACGGACCAGTTGCAAGAGTGAAGGGCAAGTTGAGTGATGACTTGGCGCCGATGGACCGAGGCAACGGCGAAGAGCAAGTGAAGTCAAGATCGATGAACCAATACGGTCATGTGATGATATGAAGTGGATCATATCATTTGGTGTTCGGCTGATGCATGTGTTGCATCGACATCGGAGGTGATGGAATGGAATGCGCAAGGCTAAGGTATATTTGTAGGGCATTTTCATTTCACCAGGTGAAAGGTTGTATAGAAAAGTTTATGACCGGGTTTAGGATAGATGACCGCACTATTAAGAGGAGCAAACTTGTTTGCATATCGGTCATCTAGTGCCACTTGAGCGATCTAACTTTGCGATGTTGCTAGGATCAAGTGGCGTGGTAAATTGAGTGACTAATCCTTTAAAAAATGTTTATGAAAATGCTAACACACTTGCACTTGGTGGTGTTGGCACATTTGCAAAGGAGAAGTTGTTGGAGTTGAATTGAATCAACTTGAAGAAGAGAGAGGTTTTTCGGTCAACTCCGAACTATAGGATGTCTCTTGATTTGGAATTCTGTATTGATACATTGTGCTTTGGATCAAATATGCAAGTGGGTTGTGTAACCCACTGAATAAGCTTTCCAAAATGTCCAAGATCATCGAAATCAGAGTTCGGAGCTAAAAGTTATAGCCGTTTTAGCACTGAAAGGTCTGTGACAGAACATTATGACCGGACGTGTCCGGTCAGTACCTACGAGTCCAGTCGAGAGTCCGGTTAGTGTTTTTAAAGCGTCCAGGAGCGACCGGACGCACGGAGAGTCTGGTCAGTGATGACCTGACGCATCTGGTCATCAAAAGAGCTCTCTGCAACCTCTTTGGATGTGATCGGACTCCGGGAGAGTCAAGTCCGGTCATAGGAGAAAAGGAAGTCCAATCAGTTGTGTAGAGGCGCGTTGGTGACCGGAATCGACCTCGGCGCATCCGGTCGCTGGACCTAGGCATGTCCGGTTAGGAGTATGCGCGTGCAGGAGCTAGCCGTTGACGAGCAACGGTCATCTTTGAACATCTAGTACACGTGGCGCATGAGGAGCGACTGGACTCTACAACCGGACTTTAGACCGTACTCTAGGGTGAGTTCGGTCAGCGAGTCCGATCAGTGCGCATAAATCAGGACGAAGGGGGTAACGGCTATTTTAGCCCGTGGGGCTATAAAAGGAGTGTGTGGCCGGCCTTGGCACTTGCTTGGCACCCTTGGGACTTAGTGTCCATGCTTGGGGAGTGCTAGGAGAGCCTCTAACTCACTTGTGCTTGCAAGAGTGTGAATCAATTGCGAGTGAGTATTCTAGTGCGATTGCGTTGTGAGATTGCATCGAGTGGCACTAGATGATAGAGTTGCAAGCCGGTGATACTTGTTACTCTTGAAGGTTGCCACCTCCTAGACGGCTTGGTGGTGGTCGCCATCGAAACACACAAAGAAGATTGTGCGGTGCTCTGGAGAACTGATTGTGAGGGGGTTGTGCTCACCCCGTGGGAGGCACGAAAAGCAACACTAGTAGAGCGTGTCATTGAGCTACCCTCACTTATGGGTAGGCTCTTGCGGTGCTCAACGTGTGGGCTTAGGGGTGATGCCAATTAGCCACCGAACCGCCAAGTGAACGGTCGACACACCGGTGACTAGCTTGTTGGCAAGCACGTGAACCTCGGGTTAAAATCATCGTGTCATCCTTGGCTTCCTGTTGGTTTGCATCACCTTTACACAAGCTTGCAATTACTTTCATATACATTGTGCTTGTATAGTTGCTCTTATAATTAGTTGACTTGTGTAGTTTGCTAGTTACCTTCTTGCTTGTGTAGTATAGAAGTAGCTCCCTTATGTGACTAATTTGGTTTGAGTAACCTTGTTAGTCACATTGCTTAGTTTGTATAGCTAAGTAATTTACGCTCTCTAATTTGGCTTGAGTGGTCTTGTTATTGAGCATTGCTAGTGAGCTTAGGAGCTTTGTGCTTTGCTTACTAGATTGTGTAGGAGCTCCCTCCGTTTTGCAAAGTAAGTGCATAGGCTTGTGTGACCTTACTCTAAAATTGATTAGGTGAGCTTTAGCTAGCTCGGCATTTTTGTTGCCTAATTAGTATCTTCATAAGGTGCTCGTGAACTTAGATAGAGGAGTGTAGTTTTGGCTAGACCGATAGTCTTATTTATATATTTATTTTGGTTAGCCGATATATTTAAATTTAGAAATAACTATTTATCCCCTCTAATTCGCTATCTCAACCCTACGACGACGACGCGTGTGCTCTCTGTGATCAGGCTCCGAAAACGGGGAGCCACCTCTTCCTTGGCTGCGTATTTACCAGGCAGGTCTGGCTGGCGTTGCCAGGGCCGCTGCAACTGCTGCCTCTAATGCCGGGCAGTGAGGACGACCTCGGCGAGTGGTGGATTCAGCAGAGGGGCCGCGTCGACCAGGCGTCCAAACCGTTGTTCTATTCTCTGCTGCTCTTGGTCGCATGGACGACTTGGATGGAAAGGAACTGTGCAGAGTCTTCGGAAGGCGAGCCTACTCTATGCAGGATGTCGTGCGGGCGGCGATCAAGGAAGCAGAGGACTGGGCGTTGGCTGGTTTCGCGCCTTTGGCAGCGCTGCATCACTTTTGGTCGCAAAACCCAACTGCCATGTAGAACCATATCATAAATCCAGTAGCAAACTAGGTTTAAATAAAAATAATATAACCTGTAAACTAGGCTCTTAATAAACAATCTGTTTTGATCAAATCACTTGCATACCTGCAAACATGACACAGAAAGGGGAAATCAAAGCATGAAATACGAAAGGCGAGCTGCCAGTGAAAGCGAGCACAGGTGTCTTAGGGCACCCACGACAAATAATGTATGACAAAAAGGTGAAAAACAAAATCTAAACATGTTTGTAAGAAATGATGCAAAAAAAATCATGTACATGTGCTTTAGCCTGTACTTTATGTGGACAAAAAGGAAAAAAAGTTACGTTGTTTATGGGGCAAAAAAAGACAAAGTTATGTTTAGATCGACCTGCTAAATAAATTAATACTATATTATTTAAATCATAATTATTTTGCATCTACAGATGCTTGTTTATTTATATCACGTTAATTTACTGTTCAGTTAGGCACCATCTTATTACATCATTAATAAACTCATAATCACTCATATTGTTTGTATGTGCCTACAGTAAATATTGAGTAGCCAAGTATGAAAAGGATAACTGTTAAAAACATATAAGTAGTAAGCTTGCTCCAAGATGAGTGCTCTTTTCTCCAACCTCCCTAGAGCCTCCGGTAGAACAACTGAAACTACGACGGGTTCTCCACCCATATAAGGATGAGGGTTCTCCACCCATACGAGGATGGATCGATAGATGTATGGAAATAGGGTAAGATAGGGATAACAAGACCCATTTAAAAAGATGTCGTCAAAGTGCATCGATATATGTAGCTGAGGCATCTTAACGAACAAATGATTTGAACCTTGTTCTACATGACCCGATCAAAATGATCAAGCGCTTGCCATCTAGAGCGAAGGAATTGAAAATAGCCTCTCACCCTGATATTTGTACCCATCTTAATTCTTGGCCCTTAGATCTACTTTAAAATTAGATTCAACGCATCTAAATCGTCCACCTTGACCTGACAAGCGGACCCAGACGGAAATTGTTTACTGTTTATGCGTGTTTCTCTCTAGTCAACGTGCCCGCGCCTAATTTATTTTTCACCGGTGATTTTTATCGGGTCCTCCATCAATCGGTTCTCAAGACTTTTCTTCCGAACGCCGCCTTTTTTCCGTCGGCCCCGTTTGGCTTGTTGAATCTTGGTTGAAATTGGTTGAAAAACACAGTTCTGGCTGAAATATTCGGCGTGTTCGCTGGTTGGTTTCTGGGCTGGTTTGGACTAGCTGGTGCTGGTTTGTTGTGAGAGAAAAACACTGTTGGCTAGTTGAATAAGCCTGGCTGAAACCAACAAACGAACAGGTGATTGTAAGAGAAAAATACTATTTTGACTTAGAAAATGAAGCCGAACAAGGATACGAGGTAAGTGGAACGGGGCCTGCATCTCCGATCCAGATCGACGATGGCGGCGGCGCTGGCCCACGGCGCCAGGAGACGAAGGCCCGAGGAAACAAGGTGCCCCTCCTCGCGCGCTTGATCGTCCTCCATGACACCATCCGGCGTGGAGTCCCCGCGGTACAGCATCACGGCCTCCTCCCGCCGGGGCTGCTGTACGGTGGCTCCAGGTTCCTGATCCTGTCCAACAACCGGCTCACGGGGGAGATACCCAGCAACTACGGCGACAAGGCGACGTCGACACCATCGACCTCTCGCGTAACCAGCTCACCGGTGACCACCTCGTCGTTCCCGTTCGGCATCACGAAGCCGGCGGTCAAGATGGACCTGTCGTGGAACGAGCCCGAGTTCGACCTGACGGAGGTCAGGTTCCCGCACCATCTCAGGTTGCTGGACCTGAGCCACAACAGGGTCAGCGGCAGAGTGGCCAAGTCGCTGATGGACGTGAAGCTGGAGCACTTCAACGTCAGCTATAACGAGCTCTGCGGCGAGGTGCCGGCGGGAAGGTTCATGTCCATGCACGGGGCAGACTGCTACGCGCACAACAAGTGCCTGTGCGGTACGCCGCTCCCTCCCTGCAACTGATAGTTTGTGGTTCACTGGTTCATCAGGCTAATGCAATGATCACTGGTTTCATCTTGTGTGAACAAGTTGTACCAGTCTACCAGAACAACGAATCAGTTGATCGGATCTTCACGTGCAGGGGATCAAGAAATTCCTAGCCTCATCTCGGTTCTCCATTCAGGCCACCCCAGCTTCTCTGCAGTGATGAATCTTTTGTGTCATTCTCATGCACAGTACTTTTTTTTTACAGGCATGGCCGTATGGGTGCTGTACCAACAGGGTAGGCTGCTGGACATGGTGGACGCGAGCAAAGAGGGCTACCCGGAGGAGTTGGAAAAAAATTATGTGCATACCGCCCTGTTCGCTTCACTGAAAAAACAAGCCGAAACACTGTTCACGTCGAGCAGGAACCAGAGAATACCAACTGGTTTAGGGTATCTTTGTTCATCTGTTCATGTATTATCAATTTATTCATTCTAGAATAATAGTTCAGCAAGCTGACAATAAGAGTGAAGAATATTCGATACCAAGCACATCTCTTATTCACTACCTTTTCAACTTCTGTCTATCATATTCTCTTAGATGTCTCACATGACCTTATGTTTTTTGTTCTTGAATTGTTTGCATTTGGTTGCACTGAATTTGTGAACAAAAAGACCACAACAAGGCAGTGCAGGAGGTCCCGTGTCACTCTTCTCATTGGCAGGTGAAATCTCTTTGTGTATAGGCATTAGTTGTGTAGAGATAATGCTACTTAGAGGGTGGACTTTGTCTCCAAATTATTTAAGATTTCCTAAGTAATTTTCTGATGGGTGATTTATTACCTTGCGTAGTTTGGTGTTGTTAAAGACAACAACCATGTCTAGGGTTTACTACTTCCAACATTCTATGAGTTCGAGCGCAAGCTAAACCAGGATGACGTTATGGTGCTATCGAAGGAGAAACAACATTCTATGAGTTTGGATCCATCTCAGAACCTTAATATATTTTTAGTCCAGCACTCCATCATAAAGGGGTAATGAATTTGCCATTGTGAATGGCATACTGCAAAATCTGTTTCTAGGGAGGAAAATACATAGGTGATTAGGTTTGTTCACATCCTTTAATTGAAGCTCCTCAAAATCTCAGTTCTTTATGGATCATATCTAACGATATTAGTGTGGGATCCCTAGGGAGCAGACAAAGAAATGGCTTCCTGCTGTTGACACTACAATTTGGCCCTGTATACTGCAGTGGAGATATCCTCTCGATAAACTCTCTTTCTCAAGTTCGATGGCTAATATTTGCCATCTTCTTATGATCAGAAGCACATACCAATTAAATAAGAGCTTAATTTGAGCACTAAGATTGATTTATTAATTGTCCATGGTTGTAGTCGTCTTACAGATTAGAAACTTAGTGTGCAAGATTGTTTAGTTGTTCAACAGAGCTGACATGCAATATTCATCATGATCATTTCAATGAAGTATCGTTAGAACTAAAGGCTCTGATGTTGTCCAGTTGTTTCATAGTTCTAATACTGCAAACCTTATTTTTGTACTTATTTTTTAAAAAATATATGCAGGGTGAGAATCTTTCCCATGGACCTGTTTCTTCATTTGTTCACACAATTGGAAGACGATTTCTCTGTGAACCGTTCACTTAAGCCTATTCCAAGAAGGATGAGATAGCAATTCTGTCCCCGAATTTCAGTTGATTCAAACGCTCTCGATCTGCCAACTGAAGGGAAAACCCAATAAAGCAATGGTGATCGTGATGCTACATATGTACAGAGGGGTTGCCAAAGGAGGTAAATATATCGCCATAGACAAGAAGATGGAGAGATAGGCAGGGCAAAAGAGACGTAGCACTCCAAATATGTATGAAGAATCAACTTCGGAAAAAAATATTAAATGATCAAATATGTATGTAATCCCCCTATTATATATGAATGAAAGTTTTTTGAGACACGTGCCTGTCGCACGTGCATGTCCACACAACGAGGAAATTGAATACATGAAAAAACAAAAAAAAATATTTATTCCAAACACAACAAGGAAATTGAATCCATTTGCTGGTGTGTTTTTAGGGTATCTACGTTCTACTGCCTACTATACCTAGATAAGAGAACCTCACTGGCCTATTTTTCTACGATTCAGTGAAGCCACGTCGTCTAAAAGGTCCCACCACCACAGGCCCCTTATGCAGCATATTCACAGCTCTTTCCTTCCTCCGCCAATTGAAACCACGTCATATCTCTTTGCTTCTCCCCACATTAATTCTTCTATACAAGTTCACGTATTATGGTAAAACTAAAGCACCTCCACTTGCAAGTAAGACCAAGGCTACTAATGCAGCCGGTTGTTGGCTGTAAAATTTCATTGTTGCCTTCTTTCAGCCCACTCATATAATAGTTAGCTCATCACTATTTATGGCAGAATCGTCCGAAATAGCATAGTTACAGAGGCGCTCGTCTTCCACCAGACACTAAGCACCCCGAAAGCAAGCTACAGCGAGCGGTGTCCGTCGGGCACACCCCAAGGGAGAACCCGAAAGATCCACATTTTTCCCAAGGATCCAATAATAAAAATGAGTTACAATACAAGTCCATTTCATACATCTGAGTTTCTTAAAAGTACATTATTACAATACCAAATACCAGAGTGCGGAATAATAACAGCGGAATTTAAAAATAACATCTAGCGGTAGGGGCGAGGATTCCGTCCGAGCCCACCAGAAGGATCCTCCACACAAAGGTACTCATCAAGCATCACCTGTAACAGGGGTAAATAAACTCTGAGTACACAATGTACTCGCAAGACTTACCCGACTAGTGGGAAATAATTTCCTAACTCCAAGGAATATGATAGGCTTTATGGTTTGCTAGTTTTCTTTAGCAGAAAGCAATACTAATAGTGAGTCTTTATTTATGTATTATTATTATCAGCCGTATTAAGTTATCATCTAGCCAGTCTATATAAGCACCTGTTCTACTTTCAAGCAAGAGTTGAGCAATCAATATATTTCTTCTCCTTTTCCACTTTCACTTTCTTACTACGGTGCTAAACCGTAGACAAGCAGTACCGGATTTCTCGATGATTCGCGAATCAATGTGTCTAACTGGGTGCCCCGAAAACACACGCCCCGCTTGTACCCTAGGCACAAGCAGGACTAACCCATCACTCTCTTGTCCCGGGTGTCTAGGTCTCCATCCAAACTTGGACTCTAAGCCCCTAGATCCTGAGTCCCGGACTCAGTGTGGTGCAAGGACCTCCACCACCTTCTCTTCCCATCAGTCGATCCGGAAAGAGCCGGATCCGCGACAAGAGAGTAACAAGTCTTTCCTGCGCCCATACCCAAGTATGCGCTCGGAACAATAAATCTATGACTTGCATAGAGCCATATGCAACGACCGGCCCTTAATCGATACGGACAAGAAAAAATTGTAACCAAGCCATGCCCTATTGGCCGCAGGACACAACCCCTTACACCCACCAGTACCCAATCCATATCCCTGTCCGGTCATCATTTTCCTTTCCACCATTTTATCATGAGTGTTCATATTTTATTACCTATTTACGAGTAACGGCAGGTTACTCACGCTACCGATATCTTGAGCATAGCAGCTACTCGACCTGTGCTAGTAGGACTCATGGGTAGATATGTTTATGTAGGTAGTTTCCATAAAATGCCTGTAACTTAAATGCACATCACACACACACACACACACACACACACACACACACACACACACACACACACACACACATATATATATATATATATATATATATATATATATATATATATATATATTAAGTGATCATAAAAATATGGGTTATGCTCCGGGGCTTGTCTTGGGCAGGCGCCAGGTCAGCAGGGTCAGCACCAACAGGCTCCTGGGCTCCCTCCTGCACGAGGATCTTCTCCTCGTACTCCTCGATCACCTCGTCGTACTCTGGCTCGCCGACAGGCATGAAGTCTACCAGTTTGTGATCTACATGAAATGATGATGCAACATTTAATAATACGGCAACAGAAATTCTTAAAATAAAAGTACATTGATTTAACTCCTAAGCTAATAATACCAACCATGGTGCTAAGTCATCTATTGTTACCGATAAGTTTGAGGTATGACATTCATTATTATTATAACAACTACGGTTATTCTTACTCCTAATGCTGATTTACGTTAAATACGATAAAGTAAGGGTAGTAGCTACGTTATTTAGCAACTCATTCTAAGGCTACAAAATTTACAGCAAGTGCCTGCTAACCTAGTGAACCTACTATACAATGTTGAGGTCTATAGCTATTGCCAATCGCCCCCAAATATTCCTGCAAATCTTAATCTACATAATATTAGCCCACTAGTTTGTAATTTATGACCCAATACTTGCCACACGGAGCTGCAATCAGACTGGTGAACCTAACAAAATTAGTCTCACTATTTTAGGATCACTACATAATTTACTACAATTTCTTAAAGTTTAGCTTGAAAACTAATTTGAATAAGCATTTATATTCTTCTGGAAATTAAGAAACCGAAACCTGGCTTTGCGGCCTGGCCCGCCATGGCGCGACGCGCGCGCCAGCGCAGCGCGGCCTAGCCGACCAACGGCCCGCGACGGGAGAGGCCCACGCATGACGCAATTATGCAAACACACCCCCGAACTACTATGTATTTACTGCAAGCTCAAAAGAACTATTTCTTTAGTCTTTGGGTTTACAGCTGCACCCTCTCCTTTCTCCTTTACCGTGGCGACGTCTCCCGGCACTCGTGCGCGCACTGGTGCGACGACGCGGGCACCGGGCGACCACGCCGGTGTCATCCGAGCCTCTAAGGCCTAGCTAAGGGGCCGATGATTACCTCCACGACAACGCGTAGTGGCTGGAAGTGCTACAGCGAATAGGGGCGTCGTCCTAGGCTCCCTCCCCGGCGGGGGTCCCTGACCTGTGATGGAGGGTACGTTCCCATGAGCCACAACGAAAACGAAGCAAACCAAATAGCTAGAAAGCTCGAGGCACTACCCACGGAGACCTTGGAGGTGACGGTCTGGCCGGAGAAAGCCCGAGGTGAGTTGGCCGTGTGCGCGCAAGGTGGTGCGACGGTGCATGGCGGTGGCGCGGCTGTGCCAGGGACTGCTACACGGTGGTAGGGCTTAGACTGTGGTGAGCATGGTGATGCCCAACTGGAGGAGAGGCTAGTAGAGCAAGGAATTAGACCGGGATGCCTTGGTCGCGTGGTTAGCCGACGGCGCAGGACACCCTAGTCTTATGGACCCGGCGAGCGGCGATTCAAAATTGAAGCATAGGATGGCGCTACAGGCAGCGATGTGGGGTCGGTAGGACTATAGGCTACCTAGCGGAGTCGAGGCCGTAGTCAATTTGTAACAAGGCACTGCTACCATGGCAACTTTGAAAGAACAGTCCTGGCGGCCATGGAGACAGCGGAGGCAGGGGGCGGGTCCTGGCGTGGCTTGGCTCGGTCCGGCTATGGATGTCAACGCAACAAATAAGCACGCACCACGATGGGGGACAACAGGACGTGCTCTAGGCGACTATCCGCCCGGCCGCGGCTGCAAGACGACGAGGCTCGGCACGGTGTCGCAGCGGGCAGCGCCAGACAAGAAAAACACAGTGCGAGTGACGTAGAGGTGATGATGGAGCAGGCTGTCGTCCTTCGCACGAGCAGCCAAGGCGAGTCAATGGAGCAGTACCGGGCATGGCCGCTGGCGGCGCATAGCACGGGACCCGGTGCGCCTTCGGCCAAAGCAGGGTAGGGCATGGCACGACAAAGCTTGGTCAACGGCCCAGACGCAACGCGTCAGCCGTGGTGCTGTGACCCACGCGCCAACGAGTGGCAGCAAGCGGACAAGGCAGCCACACCAAGACCCTGTGCGTGTGTGCCTTCATGGTGGCAGTGCGGATGTGGCCGGCACATCGGCACGCGCGCGTTTGGGCGAGCCAGCAGCGGCGGTCACGGCCAGCAGCGGCAATGGCCACGGTCAGCACGCGGTGACAGACGGTCAGGCACGCAGCGCAAGGGCCATGCACGTGCATAGGCTTGGTGGTGGGGCGCAGCTAGCATGGTAGCGTGCGCTAGCAAGCCAGCAGTGATGCCAGGCCAGCAGCAGGTGGTGACCACGCCCAGGGCTTAGGCCATGTGACGTGCACGCTTTTTAAAAGTAGTTAGAAAACTTGTACGCAATGCTCCAAACGCCAAACTAATTGTTCGATGCGCAAGAGGGTACATCAAGCTGTCCACCAAAGTCATGACATCGCGCAACCTCCTAAGCCGTTCGCTCTACACAAATGACCAGAAAATAGCTTCGTCGACACCTTTTAAAACTTACGCGGAACGATGTCGATTCGAATGATTTCGCGTCGAATCCCAAATCCGACCTACGGGATGTACTAGCTAGTTATCCTTGTCCTCGACCGCACATGTTTTATCGCCGTTCGCAAAACGTTCTATAGCATTTTTGTTTTGGCAAGAATTCAATTAGAATACTAAACAATGTTATGTGACACGAAACGTAACATTTGTTTCTTGTTTCGCATAAATGCTTCAAGCGCCTAACATTGATTTATAATTCATGTTGTACACATATGCACATAAATATGATGCTCATGCGATGTTTTAGCAAGAACAGTACAATGTAACACCGAGGGTGTTACAAATCTACCCCCTAAAACAAAATCTTGACCCAAGATTTCATGTGCCTAGTGCGAGAAAGAGACAGGGAATATATTTTTGGCGCAACACTAACTATTTGAGCCGGCGAGAAGGTGAGGGTAATGCTGTAATAGGTAACTCTCTTGTTCCCAAGTGGCTTCAGCCTCTGAATGATTTTGCCACTGCACCTTGTAGAATTTTACCACTCTATTTCTGGTCACTCTCTCCTTCTCATCTAAGATTTTGATAGGGTGCTCCACATAAGTTAAATCTAGCTGGAGGAGAAGTCCTTCCATTTCCACCGCTTCATTAGGAACCCGTAAACACTTCTTCAGTTGTGATACATGGAACACATTGTGTACTGCAGCTAGAATATCTGGAAGTTGTAGACGGTAAGCAACTGGACCACATTGCTCCAACACTTGATATGGACCCACATATCGAGGGGCTAGCTTGCCATGAATGCCAAACCGATGCACCCGTCTCATAGGAGACACCTTGAGATATACATAATCTCCAGCTGCAAACTCTAAGGGCCTTCTCCGCTTATCAGCATAAGCTTTCTGTCGGCTTTGAGCTACCTTCAAGTGACTCCAAATAATGCTCACTTGATCCCGAGCCACTTGGGTGAGCTTAGGCCCAAAGTATCTGCGGTCTCCCACTTCAACCTAGTTGAGTGGCGTCCTACACTTCCTTCCGTATAGAGCTTCAAATGGTGCCATGCGGATGCTTTCTTGATAGCTATTATTATATGAAAATTCAGCTAACTTCAAACACTTATCCCACTTCTTAGGAAAAGAAATGGTACAAGCCCTCAACATATCCTCGAGCACCTGGTTCACCCTTTCAGTTTAACCATCAGTTTGTGGGTGGTATGCCGAGCTTCTAAGAAGATGAGTACCCAGCCAGTGTTGTAGTTGCTCTCAGAAACGAGAGACAAAAACTGACCCTCTATTAGAAATGATAGTAAGAGAAACTCCATGTAGGGTCACAATCTGATTGAAATATATCTCAGCATACTTCTTAGCAGTATATCTAGTGTCCACTGGGATAAAGTGAGTGGACTTGGTGAGACGGTCCACAATGACCCAGATAGAATCGTAGCCTGTGGATGTGCGGGGTAAACCCACAATGAAATCCATGGAAATATCCTCCCATTTCCTAACAGGAATGGGCAAGGGCTGCAGATATCCAGGGGTACGCATATGATCTGCTTTAACCCTGCCACAAGTGTCACACTCCACGATGTGCCGGGTGATGTCCTGCTTCATGTTAGACCACCAGTACAAGTGGCACAGATCATGATATATATTGTTACTGCCAGGATGAATAGACAACTTTGAATGGTGAGCTTCATTCAAAATTTTTCTTTTCAGCTCTTCATTGGATGGAACCACTAGTCTATCCTTGTATCTCATGACCCCCTGCTCATCAATGCTAAAATGAGGGCCATGACCTTCGGCCATCAATTTCCTAATGTGAGGAATCTCTTCGAGGTCTTCCTTCTGTTCCCGAATAATCTGCTCCAGCAATTATGAGGTCAATGCAATATGAGCTAGCACCTCTATGTTGTTGAGAGACAAAGGTATTTCCTCAACCTGATGTGACTTACAGCTCAAGGCATCTGCTACAACATTGGCCTTTCCTGGGTGATAATGGACTTCCAAATTATGATCCTTTATCAACTCTAACCATCTCCTTTGCCTCATGTTCAGCTCAGACTGAGTAAAAATATACTTGAGGCTCTTGTGATCAGTGAAAATATGTACTTTGTTGCCCAACAGATAGTGCCTCCAAATCTTTAGAGCGCGGACAACAACGGCCAGCTCTAAGTCATGAGTGGGGTAATTCACCTCGTGCTTCTTTAGTTGGCGCGAAGCATAAGCTATCACACGCCCATCTTGCATAAGCACACACCCCAACCCCATCCTCAAGGCATCACAATATACATCAAAGGGCCTATCAATATCTGGTTGAGCCAACATAGGAGCAGTGGTCAGAAAAGTCTTCAAAGATTGAAAAGCTTCTTCACAAGCTGGGCTCCAATCAAACTTAGCTTCTTTCTGGAGCAGCTTGATCATGGGCTAGGCTATCTTGGAGAAATTAGGAATGAAACACCGATAGTACCTAGCTAGACCTAGGAACTGATAAATCTGATGCACAGACTTGGGAGACTTCCAATCCAATATATCTTGCACCTTGCTAGGATCTACAAAAATGCCTTCAGGTGTCAACACATGCCCCCAAAACTACACTTGATCTAACCAAAACTCGTACTTGCCGAATTTAGCATATAGCTCGTGCTCCCTTAGTCGAGTCAGTACTATCCAGAGGTGTCGGGCATGCTCTTCATCATTCTTAGAATATATTAGGATGTCATCAATGAAAACCACCACAAACTTATCTAGCTCTAGCATGAAAACTAAATTCATCAGGTACATGAAGAAGGCAGGAGCATTGGTGAGACCAAAAGACATCACTAGGTACTCATATAGCCCATACCTAGTAGAGAAAGCTGTTTTTGGTATATCATGTGGCCTGATCTTGATCTGATGATAGCCTGATCGAAGATCTATCTTCGAGAACACCTTAGCACTAGCTAATTGGTCGAACAAAGTATCTATGCGTGGCAAAGGATACTTGTTCTTAACGGTTACCGCATTAAGGGGGTGGTAATCCACACACATCCGCAAGATACCATCCTTCTTCTTCACAAAAATAGCTGGGCAACCCCATGGTGAAGAACTAGGACGGATGAAACCTTTATCCATTAACTCTTCCAGCTGCTTCTTCATTTCAGCTAGTTCTCTTGGAGCCATGCAGTATGGGCGTCTAGAGATGGGAGCAGTACCAAGCTCAAGCTCAATGGAGAATTCTACCTCACGGTCTGGTGGCAACCCAGGAAGATCTTTAGGGGAAACATCTGAGAACTCACATACTATCGGAATGGAGGTAAGATCAGGAGCAGCTTCAGCATGGGCAGCAATAGGTAAGACTGGTTCTGAGGGTACAATAAGAGACATCCTATCCTCAGAAGAAGGAAGCCGTAACTCCACACTTCTCCTCTTCATATCCAATACTACCCCATACACCCGCAACTAGTTCATTCCAAGAATAGCATCAATGCCTTGCCCAGGCATGACCATGAACTGTAGGCGGTAAGTGTGGGTGGCTAATACCAAACTTACTGTATCTGTGCGGGTATTGATGAACAATTGTGAACCCGCAGTATGAATCTTATAGGCATATGGTATAGCCATAAGTGATAAGTTGTGTCGCTCTACAAACCCCATGCTCATAAAGGAATGTGATGCACCAGAATCGAACAACACCAAAGCTGGATGGGAGTCGATGGTAAACATACCAGCCATCATTGGCTCCTGCTGCAGAATCTGCTCAACATCTATGAAGTGCACTTGGCCATATCTGCTGGGCACTTTCTTCTTGATTATGGTTCTCTTGACAAGCCTAGAATTTGTTGACGGTTGAGCGGGCTGAGCTGGCTGGTTCTAGGGGCAAGCTCGAGCATAGTGGCCATCTTTGCCACACTTGAAACAAGCACCTAGCTTGTTCCTGAACCCCTGATGAGGTGGGACCTGCTATCCTAGAGACTGCTGAGGCTGCACCTGCTGTGGAGGTGCACGATACTGTGTTGAGGAAGCTTGCGAAGTCTGCTAGGGTTGTCGAAACGAAGGCCCACCGAATGGTTGATAGGGCCCCTGCCGGACAACCTATATCTTCTATGTGTGAGGGTGGCTAGAGGATCCAGCTGCCACCCGCTTCCTCTTCCAATCAGCCTGGGACTCCTGCTGAAAACCCTCCATAGCAATGGCGGCGTTCATCAGAGCCCCAAAGGTCTGATAGTTCACCGTGTACAGCTTTTCCTAAAGGAGGGGAGCTAGACCATGAAAGAAGTGGTCCTTCTTCTTGTCATCAGTATCCACCTGACTGCCAGCATACTAAACCAAGTGATTGAACTTGTTCACATATTCCATCACTGATCGATTCCCCTGGCGCAGCTCTAGGAACTCAGTCACCTTCTGGTTGATGACACCAGCAGGGATAAAGAACTCTCGAAATGTGGTGGAGAACTCCTGCCATGTTGCTGGATGATCTGGCTGCTCCGTGGCATGGAAGGTTTCCCACCATGCACCAGCAGACCCCAAAAGCTGTTGCGCTACAAAGCGCATCCGCTGCTTGTCAGTCACGTCGAGCAGCAAAAACTTCTGCTCCAGCGTGCGAAGCCAGTGCTCTGCCTCTAGAGGCTCATTAGACAGGGTGAAAGTGGGTGGGTGAGTCTTGAGAAAATCCTGGTAAGAGGATG
>NW_027098354.1:0-21274 GCF_019320115.1 Miscanthus floridulus | reverse complement strand
TTTGGGCTGTCATTATTTTTGGGATTCTTTGACTTTTTCTTTTTATTTTTGATATTTTTTCTTCACTTAGGAGCAAAAAAGAAGTAACCATAAAAATAAGCTTGAAAAGTGAAAGGCATGGGCTGTGGAAAATTTAGAGGATGTGCTCAAAATGGACATATAAAAGCTTGTGACCACTAAAAATAAGTATTTTTTCTTTTAATGACCAAGTTTTGGCCCAAAATAAATTTTCCAAACCTGGCAAAGCTAAACTAAGTATCCCGCGTTACTTGTTCTTCGGTTGCTGTGGCCTAGTTCACTGTTCCAAGTCACTCGATGGATCCATAGTGATGTGAACATTTAAAACAAGGCATGAATTACGCACACGCAAACCACAAGCTCAACATGACGCGCTCTCTATGTGCTCCTCTATATATTGTTTCCGCTTTTTGCCTTCTCTTCCCTATTTTGGGCTTGTCGTTGCTTTTTGGGATTCTTTGACTTTTCTCTTTTTTCTTTTTTTGATATTTTTTCTTCACTTAGGACAAAAAGAAGTGACCACATCAAATATGAGCCTTAAAACAAGTGAAAGGTGGGCCTGTGGAAAATTCAGAAGACATGCTCAAAATTGACAAAAAGCTTGTGACCACGAAAATAGGATCTTGAGACCAGTTTTTGGGCCAAAATAAAATTTTTCTGAACCCGACAAGAGCTGAGGAAGTATCTCGAGTACTTGTCCTTAGTTGCTGGCATATTCACGTTTCAAATACTAGATGTATCAAGTGATGTGAACCACAGAAATATGATTAGGAACAAGGTGAAAATCAGCACACGCAAACACAGCTCAAATGGCGCTCTCTATGTGCTCATCTAGATATTGTTCCACTTTTTGCCCCTCTTTTTTCTCTATTTTTAGGCTATCGTTGTTTTTTTGGGATTTTAGACTTTTTCTTTTATTTATTTATATTTTTTTCTTCACTTAGGAGCACAAAGAAGTAACCATAGAAAATATTGAGCTTAAACAAGTGAAAGGCGTGGCTGTGGAAAATTCAAAGAAACGTGCTAACATTTGACAAAAACGATTGTGACGATGAAAATATGATCTTGTGACCTATTTTTGGACCAAAATAAATTTTTTTAACACTCAGCAAAGCTGAATAAGTATCACGAGTACTTGTCTTAGTTGCTGGCCTATTCACATTCCAAGTACCAGATGTATCAAGTGATGTGAACCAGCAGAAATATGAATTAGGAATAAGGCAAAATCAGCACACGCAAACATAGCTCAAATGCGCCCTCTCATGTGCTCCTCTAGATATTGTTCCAGCTTTTGTCCCTCCTCTTCCCTATTTTGGGCTATCGTTGCTTTTTTTGGGATTTTTGATTTTTTTCTTTGATTTTTTGAATTTTTCTTTCATTAGGAGGAAAAAAAGAAGTAACCATAGAAAATACGAGCTTAAACAAGGGAAAGGCGTGGCCTGTGGAAAATTCAGAAGAGTGCTCAAAATTGACAAAAAGCTTGTGACCACGAAAATAGGATCTTGAGACCAGTTTTTGGCCAAAATAAAATTTTCTAAACCCGACAAAGCTGAGTAAGTATCCGAGTACTTGTCTTAGTTGCTGGCATATTCACATTCTAAATACCAGATGTATCAAGTGATCTGAATAGCAGAAATATGATTAGGAATAAGGTGAAAATCAACACACGCAAACACAGCTCAAATGGCGCTCTCTATGTGTCCTCTAGATATTGTTCCACTTTTGCCCCTCTCTTTTTTCTATTTTTAGGCTATCATTGTTTTTTTGGGATTCTTTGACTTTTCTTTTTTTTCTTTTTTATTTTTTCTTCACTTAGGAGCAAAAATAAGTAACCACAGAAAATATGATCTTAAACAAGGGAAAGGCGTGGCCTGTGGAAAATTCAGAAGACGTGCTCAAAATTGACAAAAAAGCTTATGACCATGAAAATAGGATCTTGAGACCTAGTTTTGGGCCAAAATGAAAATTTTCTAAACCCGACAAAAGCTGAGTAAAGTCTCCCTGTAGTACGTATTTAGTTGCTGGCAGGATTCACGTTCCAAATACCAAGGATGTATCAATTGATGTGAACAGCAGAAAATATGATAGGAAATAAGGTGTGAAAGTCATGCTACACGCAAAAACAGCTCAAATGGCGCTCTCAATGTGCGCCTCTAGATATTGTTCCACTTTGTCCCTCTCTATTTTTCTCTATTTTTGGGATGTCGTTGTTTTTTTGGGATTCTTTGACTTGACTTTTTCTTTTTTCTTTTTTATATTTTTTCTTCACTTAGGAGCACAAAGAAGTAACCATAGAAATATAGAGCTTAAACAAGTGAAAGGAGTGGCCTGTGGAAAATTTAGAAGACGTGCTCAAATTGACAAAAAGATGGTGACCACGAAAATAGGATCTTGTGACCCATTTTTTGGTCAAAAAAAATTTCAAACCCGGCAAAGCTGAATAAGTATCCCGAGTACTTGTCTTAGTTGCTGGCCTATTCACATTCCTAGTACCAGATGTATCAAGTGATGTGAACAGCAGAAATATGATTAGAAATAAGGTGGAAATCAGCACACACAAACACAGCACAAATGATGCTCTCTATGTGCTCCTCTAGATATTGTTCCACTTTTGTCCTTCTTTTTTTCTTTATTTTTGGGCTTGTCGTTGTTTTTTTGGGATTCTTTGATTTTGCCTTCTAATTTTTTGATATTTTTTCTTCACTTAGCAGCACAAAAGAAGTAACCATAGAAAATATGAGCTTAAACAAGTGAAAGGCGTGGCCTGTGGAAAATTCTTAAGACATGCTCAAAATTGATAAAAGCTTGTGACCACGAAAATAGGATCTTGTGACCAGTTTTTTGCCAAAATAAAATTTTTCAAACACGACAAAGCCTGAATAAGTATCCTGAGTACTTGTCTTAGTTGCTGGCCTATTCACGTTCCAAATACCAGATGTATCAAGTGATGTGAACAGCATAAATATGATAGGAACAAGGCAGAAATAAGCACACGCAAACATAGCTCAAATGGACGCTCTCTATGTGCTCCTCTAGATATTGTTCTCCTTTTGCCCCTCTCTTTTCTCTATTTTGGGCTTCGTTGCTTTTTTGGGATTCTTTGACTTTTCTCTTTTCTTTTTTGATATTTTTCTTCACTTAGGAAGCAAAAAAGAAGTAACCATAGAAAATATGAGCTTAAACAAGTGAAAGGCATGGCCTGTGGAAAATTCAGAAGACGTGCTCAAAATTGACAAAAGCTGTGACCACGAAAATAGGATCTTGAGACCAGTTTTTGGCCAAAATAAAATTTTCTAACCCGACAAAAGCTGAGTAAGTATCCGAGTACTTGTCTTAGTTGCTGGCATATTCACGTCCAAATACCAGATGTATCAAGTGAATGTGAACAAGCAGAAATATGAATTAGGAAACAAGGCGGAAAATCAGCACACGCAAACACAGCTCAAATGGCGCTCTCTATGTGCTCCTCTAGATATTGTTCCACTTTTGCCTCTCTTTTTTCTCTATTTTTGGGCTGTCGTTGTTTTTTTGGGATTCTTGACTTTTTCTTTTTATTTTTGATATTTTTCTTCACTTAGGAGCACAAAAGAAGTAACCATAGAAATATGAGCTTAAACAAGTGAAAGTGCATGCGCCTATGGAAATTCTAAGGACATGGCTTAAATTGACAAAAGCTATGATGACCACGAAAATAGGATCTTGTGACCTAGTTTTTAGCCAAATAAAATTTTTCGAAACCCGACAAAGCTGCAAGAAGTATCCGGAGTACTTGTCTTAGTTGCTGGCCGATCAACATTTGCCAAGTACTAGATGTTATCAAGTAATGTTGAACAACCAGAAATCTGATTCGAAACAAGGCGGAAAGTCAGCACACGCAAAACCAACAGCTCAAATGGCACTCTCCTATATGCTCCCTCTAGATATTGTTCCCACTTTGCTTGCTCCTCTTCTTTTTTCTCTATTTTGGCCTGTCGTTATTTTTTTGGGATCTTTACACTTTTTCTTTTTATTTTTTGAGTATTTTTTCTTCACTTAGGAGCAAAAAAGAAGTAACCATAGAAAATATAAGCTTGAACAAGTGAAAGGCATGGCCAGTGGAAAATTTAGAGATGTGCTCAAAATTGACAAAAAGCTTGTGACCACAAAATAGGATCTTGTGACCAGTTTTTTGCCAAAATAAAATTTTCGAACCCGATAAAGCTGAATAAGTATCCTGAGTACTTGTCTTAGTTGCTGGCCTATTCACGTTCCAGTACTAGATATATCAAGTGATGTGAACTACAGAAATATGATTAGAAATAAGGCAAAAATCAGCACACGCAAATACAGCTCAAATGCGCTCTCTATATGCTCCTCTAGATATTGTTCCACTTTTGCCCTTCTTTTTTCTTTATTTTTGGGCTGTCATTATTTTTTTGGGATTCTTTGACTTTTCTTTTTATTTTTTGATATTTTTCTTCACTTAGGAGCAAAAAAGAAGTAACCATAGAAAATATAGCTTGAACAAGTGAAAGGCATGGCCTGTGGAAAATTTAGAGGATGTGCTCAAAATTGATAAAAAGATTGTGACCATAAAAATAAATCTTATGACCAGTTTTTGGCCAAAATAAAATTTTCCAAACCTGGCAAAGCTAAACAAGTATCCCGAGTACTTGTCTAGGTTGCTGGCCTATTCACGTTCCAAGTACCAGATGTATCTAGTGATGTGAACATTAGAAACAAGGCAGGAATTCAGCACACGCAAACACAGCTCAAATGGCGCTCTCTATGTGCTCCTCTATATATTGTTCCGCTTTTGCCCTTCCTCTTCCCTATTTTTGGGCTGTCGTTGCTTTTTGGGATTCTTTGACTTTTTTCTTTTTCTTTTTTTGATATTTTTTCTTCACTTAGGACAAAAAAGAAGTGACCACATCAAATATGAGCTTAAACAAGTGAAAGGGTGTGGCCTGTGGAAAATTCAGAAGACATGCTCAAAATTGACAAAAAGCTTGTGACCACGAAAATAGGATCTTGAGACCAGTTTTTGGCCAAAATAAATTTTCTGAACCGACAAAGCTGAGGAAGTATCTCGAGTACTTGTCTTAGTTGCTGGCATATTCACGTTCAAATACTAGATGTATCAAGTGATGTGAACCACAGAAATATGATTAGGAACAAGTGCAAATCAGCACACGCAAACACAGCTCAAATGGCGCTCTCTATGTGCTCCTCTAGATATTGTTCCACTTTTGCCCCTCTTTTTTCTCTATTTTTAGGGCTATCGTTGTTTTTTTTGGGATTCTTTGACTTTTTCTTTTATTTTTTTATATTTTTTCTTCACTTAGGAGCACAAAAGAAGTAACCATAGAAATATATGAGCTTAAACAAGTGAAAGGCGTGGCCTGTGGAAAATTCAGAAGACGTGCTCAAAATTTGACAAAAAGCTTGTGACCATGAAAATAGGATCTTGATGACCTAGTTTTTGGCCAAAATAAAATTTTTCTAACCGACAAAGCTGAATAAGTATCCCGAGTACTTGTCTTAGTTGCTGGCCTATTCACGTTCCAAGTACCAGATGTATCAAGTGATGTGAACAGCAGAAATATGATTAGGAATAAGGCTAGAAATCAGCACACGCAAACATAGCTCAAATGGCGCTCTCTATGTGCTCCTCTAGATATTGTTCCACTTTTGTCCCCTCTCTATTTTCCTCTATTTTGGTGCTATCCGTTGCTTTTTTGGGATTTCTTGAAGTTTTTTCCTTTTTATTTTTTTTGAATTATTTTCTTCACTTAGGAGCACAAAAGAAGTAACCCATAGAAATATGACGTTTAAACAAGTGGAAAGGCGTGGCCTGTGGAAAATTCGAAGACTTGCTCAAAATTTGACAAAAAGCTGGTGACCACTGAAAATAGGATCTTGAGACCCGTTTTTGGCCAAAATAAAATTTTCTAAACCCGACAAAGCTGAGTAAGTATCCCCGAGGTACTTGTCTTAGTTGCTGGCATATTCAGTTCAAATACCAGATGTATCAAGTGATCTGAATAAGCAGAAATATGATTAGGAATAAGGTGAAATTCAAGCCACACGCAAACACAGCTCAAATAGCGCTCTCTATGTGCTCCTCTAGATATTGTTCCACCTTTTGCCCTCTCTTTTTTCTTTATTTTTGAGGCTGTCATTGTTTTTTTGGGATTCTTTGACTTTTCCTTCTAATTTTTTGATATTTTTTCTTCACTTAGCAGCACAAAAAGAAGTAACCACAGAAAATATGAGCTTAACAAGTGAAAGGCATGGCCTGTGGAAATTCTTAAGACAGTGCTCTCAAAATTGACAAAAAGCTTGTGACCACGAAAAATAGGATCTTGTGACCAGTTTTTTGCCAAAATAAAATTTTTTCGAACCCGACAAAGCTGAATAAGTATCCTGAGTACTTGTCTTAGTTGCTGGCCTATTCACGTTCCAAGTACTAGATGTATCAAGTGAATGTGAAATACAGAAATATGATTAGAAACAAGGCGGAAATCAGCACACGCAACACAGCTCAAATGGCGCTCTCTATATGCTCCTCTAGATATTGTTCCACTTTGCTCCCTCTCTCTTTTCTCTATTTTTGGGCTGTCGTTGTTTTTTTGGGATTCTTTCACTTTTTCTTTTTATTTTTTGATATTTTTTCTTCACTTAGGAGCACAAAGAAGTAACCATAGAAAATATGAGCTTAAACAAGTGAAAGAGTGGCCTGTGGAAAATTTAGAAGACGTGCTCAAATTTGACAAAAAGATTGTGACCACGAAAATAGGATCTTGTGACCCAGTTTTTGGTCAAAAAAAATTTCAAAACCCGACAAAGCTGAATAAGTATCCCGGAGTACTTTGTCTTAGTTGCTGGCCTATTCACAGTTCCTAAGTACCTAGATGTATCAAGTGATGTGAACAAGCAGAAATATGATTAGAAATAAGGGGAAATCAGCACACACAAACACAGCTACAAATGATGCCTCTCTATGTGCTCCTCTAGATATTGTTCCACTTTTGCCCCTTCTTTTTTTCTCTTATTTTTGGGCTGTCGTTGTTTTTTTGGGATTCTTTGATTTTTCCTTTTATATTTTTGATATTTTTTCTTCACTTAGGCAGCACAAAAAGAAAGTAACCATAGAAATATGAGCTTAACAAGGTGAAAGGCGTGGCCTGTGGAAAATTCTTAAGACATGCTCAAAATTGATAAAAAGCTTGTGACCACGAAAATAGGATCTTGTGACCAGTTTTTTGCCAAAATAAAATTTTTCAAACACGACAAAGCTGAATAAGTATCCTGAGTACTTGTCTTAGTTGCTGGCCTATTCACGTTCCAAGTACCAGATGTATCAAGTGATGTGAACATTAGAAACAAGGCAGAAATTAGCACATGCAAACATGGCTCAAATGACGCTCTCTATGTGCTCCTCTAGATATTGTTCTACTTTTGCCCCTCTCTTCCCTATTTTTGGGCTGTTGTTGCTTTTTTGGGATTCTTTAACTTTTTCTTTTTTTTTTGATATTTTTTCTTCACTTAGGACAAAAAAAGAAGTAACCACAGAAAATATGAGCTTAAACAAGTGAAAGGCATGGCCTGTGGAAAATTCAGAAGACGTGCTCAAAATTGACAAAAAGCTTATGACCACGAAAATAGGCATCTTGAGACCTAGTTTTTGGCCAAAATAAAATTTTCTGAACCTGACAAAGCTGAGTAAATATCCCGAGTACTTGTCTTAGTTGCTGGCATATTCACGTTCTAAATACCAGATGTATCAAGTGATGTGAACAACAGAAGTATGATTAGGAACAAGGCGAAAATCAGCACATGCAAACACAGCTCAAATGGCGCTCTCTATGTGCTCCTCTAGATATTGTTCCACTTTTGCCCCTCTCTTTTTTCTCTATTTTTGGGCTGTCGTTGTTTTTTTGGGATTCTTTGACTTTTTCTTTTTCTTTTTTTATATTTTTTCTTCACTTAGGAGCACAAAAGAAGTAACCATAGAAAATATGAGCTTAAACAAGTGAAAGTCGTGGCCTATGCAAAATTTAGAAGACGTGCTCAAAATTGACAAAAAGCTTATGACCACGAAAATAGGATCTTGAGACCAGTTTTTGGCCAAAATAAAATTTTCTGAACTCGACAAAGCTGAGTAAGTATCCCGAGTACTTGTCTTAGTTGCTGGCATATTCATGTTCCAAATACCAGATGTATCAAGTGATCTAAACAGCAGAAATATGATTAGAAATAAGGTGGAAATCAGCACACGCAAACACAGCACAAATGACGCTCTCTATGTGCACCTCTAGATATTGTTCCACTTTTGCCCTTCTTTTTTTCAATATTTTTGGGCTATCCTTGTTTTTTTGGGATTCTTTGACTTTTTCTTTTATTTTTGATTTTTTTCTTCACTTAGCAGCACAAAAGAAGTAACCACAGAAAATATAGCTTAAATAAGTGAAAGGCGTGGCCTGTGGAAAATTCTTAAGACGTGCTCAAAATTGACAAAAAGCTTGTGACCACGAAAATAGGATCTTGTGACCAGTTTTTTGCCAAAATAAAATTTTTCGAACCCGATAAAGCTGAATAAGTATCCTGAGTACTTGTCTTAGTTGCTGGCCTATTCACGTTCCAAGTACTAGATATATCAAGTGATGTGAACTACAGAAATATGATTAGAAACAAGGCGGAAAATCAGCACACAGCAAACACAGCTCAAATGGCAGCTCTCTATATGCTCCTCTAGATATTGTTCCACTTTTGCCCTCTCTTTTTTCTCTATTTTTGGGCTGTCAGTTATTTTTTGGGATTCTTTGCACTTTTTCTTTTTATTTTTGATATTTTTTCTTCACTTAGGAGCAAAAAAGAAGTAACCATAGAAAATATAAGCTTGAACAAGTGAAAGGCATGGCCATGTGGAAAATTTAGAGGATGTGCTCAAAATTGATAAAAAGCTTGTGACCACAAAATAAGATCTTATGACCAGTTTTTGGCCAAAATAAAATTTCCAAACCTGGCAAAGCTAAACAAGTATCCCGAGTACTTGTCTTAGTTGCTGGCCTATTCACGTTCCAAGTACCAGATGTATCTAGTGATGTGAACATTAGAAACAAGGCAGAAATCAGCACACGCAAACACAGCTCAAATGGACGCTCTCTATGTGCTCCTCTATATATTGTTCCAGCTTTTGCCCCTTCTCTTCCCTATTTTTGGGCTGTCGTTGCTTTTTGGGATTCTTTGACTTTTTCTTTTTATTTTTTTGATATTTTTTCTTCACTTAGGACAAAAAAGAAGTAACCACATCAAATATGAGCTTAAACAAGTGAAAGGTGTGGCCTGTGGAAAATTCAGAAGACATGCTCAAAATTGACAAAAAGCTTGTGACCACGAAAATAGGATCTTGAGACCAGTTTTTGGCCAAAATAAATTTTCTGAACCCGACAAAGCTGAGAAGTATCTCGAGTACTTGTCTTAGTTGCTGGCATATTCACGTTCAAATACTAGATGTATCAAGTGATGTGAACCACAGAAATATGATTAGGAACAAGGTGAAAATCAGCACACGCAAACACAGCTCAAATGGCGCTCTCTATGTGCTCCTCTAGATATTGTTCCACTTTTGCCCCTCTTTTTTCTCTATTTTTAGGCTATCGTTGTTTTTTTTGGGATTCTTAGACTTTTTCTTTTTATTTATTTTATATTTTTTCTTTCACTTAGGAGCACAAAAGAAGTAACCATAAGAAATATATGAGCTTAAACGAAGTGAAAGGCGTGGCCTGTGGAAAATTCAAAAGACGTGCTAAAATTTGACAAAAAGATTGTGACGATGAAAATATGATCTTGTGACCTATTTTTGGACAAAATAAATTTTTTTAACTCAGCAAAGCTGAATAAGTATCACGAGTACTTGTCTTAGTTGCTGGCCTATTCACATTCCAAGTACCAGATGTATCAAGTGATGTGAACAGCAGAAATATGATTAGGAACAAGGCAGAAATCAGCACACGCAAACATAGCTCAAATGGCGCTCTCTATGTGCTCCTCTAGATATTGTTCCGCTTTTGCCCCTCTCTTCCCTATTTTGGGGCTATCGTTGCTTTTTGGGATTTTTGATTTTTTTCTTTTCATTTTTTTGATATTTTTTCTTCACTTAGGAGGAAAAAAGAAGTAACCATAGAAAATATGAGCTTAAACAAGGGAAAGGCGTGGCCTATGGAAAATTCAGAAGACGTGCTCAAAATTGACAAAAAGCTTGTGACCACGAAAATAGGATCTTGAGACCAGTTTTTGGCCAAAATAAAATTTTCTAAACCCGACAAAGCTGAGTAAGTATCCCGAGTACTTGTCTTAGTTGCTGGCATATTCACATTCTAAATACCAGATGTATCAAGTGATCTAAATAGCAGAAATATGATTAGGAATAAGGTGAAAATCAACACACGCAAACACAGCTCAAATGGCGCTCTCTATGTGCTCCTCTAGATATTGTTCCACTTTTGCCCCTCTCTTTTTTCTATATTTTTAGGCTATCATTGTTTTTTTGGGATTCTTTGACTTTTCCTTTTTATTTCTTTTTTATTTTCTTCTTCACTTAGGAGCAAAAAATAAGTAACCACAGAAAATATGATCTTAAACAAGGGAAAGGCGTGGCCTGTGGAAAATTCAGAAGACGTGCTCAAAATTGACAAAAAAGCTTATGACCACAAAAATAGGATCTTGAGACTAGTTTTTGGCCAAAATAAAATTTTCTAAACCCGACAAAGCTGAGTAAGTATCCTGAGTACTTGTTTTAGTTGCTGGCATATTCACGTTCCAAATACCAGATGTATCAAGTGATCTGAACAGCAAAAATATGATTAGGAACAAGGTGAAAATCAGTACACGCAAAAACAGCTCAAATGGCGCTCTCAATGTGCGCCTCTAGATATTGTTCCACTTTTGTCCCTCTCTATTTTCTCTATTTTTGGGATGTCGTTGTTTTTTTGGGATTCTTTGACTTTGACTTTTTCTTTTTCTTTTTTTATATTTTTTCTTCACTTAGGAGCACAAAAGAAGTAACCATAGAAATATATGAGCTTAAACAAGTGAAAGGAGTGGCCTGTGGAAAATTTAGAAGACGTGCTCAAATTTGACAAAAAGATGGTGACCACGAAAATAGGATCTTGTGACCCATTTTTGGTCAAAAAAAATTTCAAACCCGGCAAAGCTGAATAAGTATCCCGAGTACTTGTCTTAGTTGCTGGCCTATTCACATTCCTAGTACCAGATGTATCAAGTGATGTGAACAGCAGAAATATGATTAGAAATAAGGTGGAAATCAGCACACACAAACACAGCACAAATGATGCTCTCTATGTGCTCCTCTAGATATTGTTCCACTTTTGTCCTTCTTTTTTTCTTTATTTTTGGGCTGTCGTTGTTTTTTTGGGATTCTTTGATTTTGCCTTCTAATTTTTTGATATTTTTTCTTCACTTAGCAGCACAAAAGAAGTAACCATAGAAAATATGAGCTTAAACAAGTGAAAGGCGTGGCCTGTGGAAAATTCTTAAGACATGCTCAAAATTGATAAAAAGCTTGTGACCACGAAAATAGGATCTTGTGACCAGTTTTTTGCCAAAATAAAATTTTTCAAACACGACAAAGCTGAATAAGTATCCTGAGTACTTGTCTTAGTTGCTGGCCTATTCACGTTCCAAGTACCAGATGTATCAAGTGATGTGAACATTAGAAACAAGGCAGAAATTAGCACATGCAAACATGGCTCAAATGACGCTCTCTATGTGCTCCTCTAGATATTGTTCTACTTTTGCCCCTCTCTTCCCTATTTTTGGGCTGTTGTTGCTTTTTTGGGATTCTTTAACTTTTTCTTTTTCTTTTTTTGATATTTTTTCTTCACTTAGGACAAAAAAAGAAGTAACCACAGAAAATATGAGCTTAAACAAGTGAAAGGCATGGCCTGTGGAAAATTCAGAAGACGTGCTCAAAATTGACAAAAAGCTTATGACCACGAAAATAGCATCTTGAGACCAGTTTTTGGCCAAAATAAAATTTTCTGAACCTGACAAAGCTGAGTAAATATCCCGAGTACTTGTCTTAGTTGCTGGCATATTCACGTTCTAAATACCAGATGTATCAAGTGATGTGAACAACAGAAGTATGATTAGGAACAAGGCGAAAATCAGCACATGCAAACACAGCTCAAATGGCGCTCTCTATGTGCTCCTCTAGATATTGTTCCACTTTTGCCCCTCTCTTTTTTCTCTATTTTTGGGCTGTCGTTGTTTTTTTGGGATTCTTTGACTTTTTCTTTTTCTTTTTTTATATTTTTTCTTCACTTAGGAGCACAAAAGAAGTAACCATAGAAAATATGAGCTTAAACAAGTGAAAGTCGTGGCCTATGCAAAATTTAGAAGACGTGCTCAAAATTGACAAAAAGCTTATGACCACGAAAATAGGATCTTGAGACCAGTTTTTGGCCAAAATAAAATTTTCTGAACTCGACAAAGCTGAGTAAGTATCCCGAGTACTTGTCTTAGTTGCTGGCATATTCATGTTCCAAATACCAGATGTATCAAGTGATCTAAACAGCAGAAATATGATTAGAAATAAGGTGGAAATCAGCACACGCAAACACAGCACAAATGACGCTCTCTATGTGCACCTCTAGATATTGTTCCACTTTTGCCCTTCTTTTTTTCAATATTTTTGGGCTATCATTGTTTTTTTGGGATTCTTTGACTTTTTCTTTTTATTTTTTGATTTTTTTCTTCACTTAGCAGCACAAAAGAAGTAACCACAGAAAATATAAGCTTAAATAAGTGAAAGGCGTGGCCTGTGGAAAATTCTTAAGACGTGCTCAAAATTGACAAAAAGCTTGTGACCACGAAAATAGGATCTTGTGACCAGTTTTTTGCCAAAATAAAATTTTTCGAACCCGATAAAGCTGAATAAGTATCCTGAGTACTTGTCTTAGTTGCTGGCCTATTCACGTTCCAAGTACTAGATATATCAAGTGATGTGAACTACAGAAATATGATTAGAAATAAGGCAAAAATCAGCACACGCAAATACAGCTCAAATGGCGCTCTCTATATGCTCCTCTAGATATTGTTCCACTTTTGCCCTTCTTTTTTTCTTTATTTTTGGGCTGTCATTGTTTTTTTGGGATTCTTTGACTTTTTCTTTTTATTTTTTGATATTTTTTCTTCACTTAGGAGCAAAAAAGAAGTAACCATAGAAAATATAAGCTTGAACAAGTGAAAGGCATGGCCTGTGGAAAATTTAGAGGATGTGCTCAAAATTGATAAAAAGATTGTGACCATAAAAATAAAATCTTATGACCAGTTTTTGGCCAAAATAAAATTTTCCAAACCTGGCAAAGCTAAACAAGTATCCCGAGTACTTGTCTAGGTTGCTGGCCTATTCACGTTCCAAGTACCAGATGTATCTAGTGATGTGAACATTAGAAACAAGGCAGAATTCAGCACACGCAAACACAGCTCAAATGGCGCTCTCTATGTGCTCCTCTATATATTGTTCCGCTTTTGCCCTTCTCTTCCCTATTTTTGGGCTGTCGTTGCTTTTTGGGATTCTTTGACTTTTTCTTTTTCTTTTTTTGATATTTTTTCTTCACTTAGGACAAAAAAGAAGTGACCACATCAAATATGAGCTTAAACAAGTGAAAGGTGTGGCCTGTGGAAAATTCAGAAGACATGCTCAAAATTGACAAAAAGCTTGTGACCACGAAAATAGGATCTTGAGACCAGTTTTTGGCCAAAATAAATTTTTCTGAACCCGACAAAGCTGAGGAAGTATCTCGAGTACTTGTCTTAGTTGCTGGCATATTCACGTTTCAAATACTAGATGTATCAAGTGATGTGAACCACAGAAATATGATTAGGAACAAGGTGAAAATCAGCACACGCAAACACAGCTCAAATGGCGCTCTCTATGTGCTCATCTAGATATTGTTCCACTTTTGCCCCTCTTTTTTCTCTATTTTTAGGCTATCATTGTTTTTTTTGGGATTCTTAGACTTTTTCTTTTTATTTATTTTATATTTTTTCTTCACTTAGGAGCACAAAAGAAGTAACCATAGAAATATATGAGCTTAAACAAGTGAAAGGCGTGGCCTGTGGAAAATTCAAAAGACGTGCTAAAATTTGACAAAAAGATTGTGACGATGAAAATATGATCTTGTGACCTATTTTTGGACAAAATAAAATTTTTTTAACTCGGCAAAGCTGAATAAGTATCACGAGTACTTGTCTTAGTTGCTGGCCTATTCACATTCCAAGTACCAGATGTATCAAGTGATGTGAACAGCAGAAATATGATTAGGAATAAGGCAGAAATCAGCACACGCAAACATAGCTCAAATGGCGCTCTCTATGTGCTCCTCTAGATATTGTTCCGCTTTTGCCCCTCTCTTCCCTATTTTGGGGCTATCGTTGCTTTTTTGGGATTTTTTGATTTTTTTTCTTTTGATTTTTTTGATATTTTTTCTTCACTTAGGAGGAAAAAAGAAGTAACCATAGAAAATATGAGCTTAAACAAGGGAAAGGCGTGGCCTGTGGAAAATTCAGAAGACGTGCTCAAAATTGACAAAAAGCTTGTGACCACGAAAATAGGATCTTGAGACCAGTTTTTAGGCCAAAATAAAATTTTCTAAACCCGACAAAGCTGAGTAAGTATCCCGAGTACTTGTCTTAGTTGCTGGCATATTCACATTCTAAATACCAGATGTATCAAGTGATCTGAATAGCAGAAATATGATTAGGAATAAGGTGAAAATCAACACACGCAAACACAGCTCAAATGGCGCTCTCTATGTGCTCCTCTAGATATTGTTCCACTTTTGCCCCTCTCTTTTTTCTATATTTTTAGGCTATCATTGTTTTTTTTGGGATTCTTTGACTTTTTCTTTTTATTTCTTTTTTATTTTCTTCTTCACTTAGGAGCAAAAAATAAGTAACCACAGAAAATATGATCTTAAACAAGGGAAAGGCGTGGCCTGTGGAAAATTCAGAAGACGTGCTCAAATTGACAAAAAGCTTATGACCACAAAAATAGGATCTTGAGACTAGTTTTTGGCCAAAATAAAATTTTCTAAACCCGACAAAGCTGAGTAAGTATCCTGAGTACTTGTTTTAGTTGCTGGCATATTCACGTTCCAAATACCAGATGTATCAAGTGATCTGAACAGCAAAAATATGATTAGGAACAAGGTGAAAATCAGTACATGCAAAAACAGCTCAAATGGCGCTCTCAATGTGCGCCTCTAGATATTGTTCCACTTTTGTCCCTCTCTATTTTCTCTATTTTTGGGATGTCGTTGTTTTTTTGGGATTCTTTGACTTTGACTTTTTCTTTTTCTTTTTTTATATTTTTTCTTCACTTAGGAGCACAAAAGAAGTAACCATAGAAATATATGAGCTTAAACAAGTGAAAGGAGTGGCCTGTGGAAAATTTAGAAGACGTGCTCAAATTTGACAAAAAGATGGTGACCACTGAAAATAGGATCTTGTGACCCATTTTTGGTCAAAAAAAATTTCAAACCCGGCAAAGCTGAATAAGTATCCCGAGTACTTGTCTTAGTTGCTGGCCTATTCACATTCCTAGTACCAGATGTATCAAGTGATGTGAACAGCAGAAATATGATTAGAAATAAGGTGGAAATCAGCACACACAAACACAGCACAAATGATGCTCTCTATGTGCTCCTCTAGATATTGTTCCACTTTTGTCCTTCTTTTTTTCTTTATTTTGGGCTGTCGTTGTTTTTTTGGGATTCTTTGATTTTGCCTTCTAATTTTTTGATATTTTTTCTTCACTTAGCAGCACAAAAGAAGTAACCATAGAAAATATGAGCTTAAACAAGTGAAAGGCGTGGCCTGTGGAAAATTCTTAAGACATGCTCAAAATTGATAAAAAGCTTGTGACCACGAAAATAGGATCTTGTGACCAGTTTTTTGCCAAAATAAAATTTTTCAAACACGACAAAGCTGAATAAGTATCCTGAGTACTTGTCTTAGTTGCTGGCCTATTCACGTTCCAAGTACCAGATGTATCAAGTGATATGAACATTAGAAACAAGGCAGAAATTAGCACATGCAAACATGGCTCAAATGACGCTCTCTATGTGCTCCTCTAGATATTGTTCTACTTTTGCCCCTCTCTTCCCTATTTTTGGGCTGTTGTTGCTTTTTTGGGATTCTTTAACTTTTTCTTTTTCTTTTTTGATATTTTTTCTTCACTTAGGACAAAAAAAGAAGTAACCACAGAAAATATGAGCTTAAACAAGTGAAAGGCATGGCCTGTGGAAAATTCAGAAGACGTGCTCAAAATTGACAAAAAGCTTATGACCACGAAAATAGCATCTTGAGACCAGTTTTTGGCCAAAATAAAATTTTCTGAACCTGACAAAGCTGAGTAAATATCCCGAGTACTTGTCTTAGTTGCTGGCATATTCACGTTCTAAATACCAGATGTATCAAGTGATGTGAACAACAGAAGTATGATTAGGAACAAGGCAAAAATCAGCACATGCAAACACAGCTCAAATGGCGCTCTCTATGTGCTCCTCTAGATATTGTTCCACTTTTGACCCTCTCTGTTTTCTCTATTTTTGGGATGTCGTTGTTTTTTTGGGATTCTTTGACTTTTTCTTTTTATTTTTTTATATTTTTTCTTCACTTAGGAGCACAAAAGAAGTAACCATAGAAATATATGAGCTTAAACAAGTGAAAGGCGTGGCCTATGGAAAATTCAGAAGATGTGCTCAAATTTGACAAAAAGATGGTGACCATGAAAATAGGATCTTATGACCTATTTTTGGTCCAAAAAAAAATTTCAAACCCAGCAAAGCTGAATAAGTATCCTGAGTACTTGTCTTAGTTCCTGGCCTATTCACGTTCCAAGTACCAGATGTATCAAGTGATGTGAACAGCAGAAATATGATTAGAAATAAGGTGGAAATCAGCACACGCAAACACAGTACAAATGACGCTCTCTATGTGCACCTCTAGATATTGTTCCACTTTTGCCCTTCTTTTTTTCATTATTTTTGGGCTATCATTGTTTTTTTGGGATTCTTTGACTTTTTCTTTTTATTTTTTGATTTTTTTTCTTCACTTAGCAGCACAAAAGAAGTAACCACAGAAAATATGAGCTTAAACAAATGAAAGGCGTGGCCTGTGGAAAATTCTTAAGACGTGCTCAAAATTGACAAAAAGCTTGTGACCACGAAAATAGGATCTTGTGACCAATTTTTTGCCAAAATAAAATTTTTCGAACCCGATAAAGCTGAATAAGTATCCTAAGTACTTGTCTTAGTTGCTGGCCTATTCACGTTCCAAGTACTAGATATATCAAGTGATGTGAACTATAGAAATATGATTAGAAACAAGGCAAAAATCAGCACATGCAAATACAGCTCAAATGGTGCTCTCTATATGCTCCTCTAGATATTGTTCCACTTTTGCCCTTCTTTTTTTTCTTTATTTTTGGGCTGTCGTTGTTTTTTTGGGATTCTTTGACTTTTTCTTTTTATTTTTTGATATTTTTTCTTCACTTAGGAGCAAAAAAGAAGTAACCATAGAAAATATAAGCTTGAACAAGTGAAAGGCATGGCCTGTGGAAAATTTAGAGGATGTGCTCAAAATTGATAAAAAGATTGTGACCACAAAAATAAAATCTTATGACCAGTTTTTGGCTAAAATAAAATTTTCCAAACCTGGCAAAGCTAAACAAGTATCCCGAGTACTTGTCTTAGTTGCTGGCCTATTCACATTCCAAGTACCAGATGTATCTAGTGATGTGAACATTAGAAACAAGGCAGAATTCAGCACACGCAAACACAGCTCAAATGGCGCTCTCTATTTGCTCCTCTATATATTGTTCCATTTTTGCCCTTCTCTTCCCTATTTTTGGGCTGTCGTTGCTTTTTGGGATTCTTTGACTTTTTCTTTTTCTTTTTTTGATATTTTTTCTTCACTTAGGACAAAAAAGAAGTGACCACATCAAATATGAGCTTAACAAGTGAAAGGTGTGGCCTGTGGAAAATTCAGAAGACATGCTCAAAATTGACAAAAAGCTTGTGACCACGAAAATAGGATCTTGAGACCAGTTTTTGGCCAAAATAAATTTTTCTGAACCCGATAATGCTGAGGAAGTATCTCGAGTACTTGTCTTAGTTGCTGGCATATTCACGTTTCAAATACTAGATGTATCAAGTGATGTGAACCACAGAAATATGATTAGGAACAAGGTGAAAATCAGCACACGCAAACACAGCTCAAATGGCGCTCTCTATGTGCTCCTCTAGATATTGTTCCACTTTTGCCCCTCTTTTTTCTCTATTTTTAGGCTATCGTTGTTTTTTTTGGGATTCTTAGACTTTTTCTTTTTATTTATTTTATATTTTTTCTTCACTTAGGAGCACAAAAGAAGTAACCATAGAAATATATGAGCTTAAACAAGTGAAAGGCGTGGCCTGTGGAAAATTCAAAAGACGTGCTAAAATTTGACAAAAAGATTATGACGACAAAAATATGATCTTGTGACCTATTTTTGGACAAAATAATTTTTTTTTAACTCGGCAAAGCTGAATAAGTATCACGAGTACTTGTCTTAGTTGCTGGCCTATTCACATTCCAAGTACCAGATGTATCAAGTGATGTAAACAGCAGAAATATGATTAGGAATAAGGCAGAAATCAGCACACGCAAACATAGCTCAAATGGCGCTCTCTATGTGCTCCTCTAGATATTGTTCCGCTTTTGCCCCTCTCTTCCCTATTTTGGGGCTATCGTTGCTTTTTTGGGATTTTTTGATTTTTTTTCTTTTGATTTTTTTGATATTTTTTCTTCACTTAGGAGGAAAAAAGAAGTAACCATAGAAAATATGAGCTTAAACAAGGGAAAGGCGTGGCCTATGGAAAATTCAGAAGATGTGCTCAAAATTGACAAAAAGCTTGTGACCACGAAAATAGGATCTTGAGACCAGTTTTTGGCCAAAATAAAATTTTCTAAACCCGACAAAGCTGAGTAAGTATCCCGAGTACTTGTCTTAGTTGCTGGCATATTCACATTCTAAATACCAGATGTATCAAGTGATCTGAACAGCAGAAATATGATTAGGAATAAGGTGAAAATCAACACACGCAAACACAGCTCAAATGACGCTCTCTATGTGCTCCTCTAGATATTGTTCCACTTTTGCCCCTCTCTTTTTTCTATATTTTTGGGCTATCGTTGTTTTTTTTGGGATTCTTTGACTTTTTCTTTTTATTTCTTTTTTATTTTCTTCTTCACTCCTGTGGAAAATTTAGAAGACATGCTCAAAATTGACAAAAAGCTTGTGACCACAAAAATAGGATCTTGTGACTAGTTTTTTGCCAAAATAAAATTTTTGACCCCGGAAAAGCTGAATAAGTATCCCGAGTACTTGTCTTAGTTGCTGGCCTATTCACGTTCCAAGAACCAGATGTATCAAGTGATGTGAACAGCAGAAATATGATTAGAAACAAGGTGAAAATCAGCACATGCAAACACAGCTCAAATGGCGCTCTCTATGTGCTCCTCTAGATATTGTTCCACTTTTGCCCCTCTCTTTTTTCTCTATTTTTGGGTTGTCATTGTTTTTTGGGCTTCTTTGACTTTTTCTTTTTATTTTTTGATATTTTTTCTTCACTTAGAAGCAAAAAAGAAGTAACCATAGAAAATATAAGCTTGAACAAGTGAAAGGCATGGCCTGTGGAAAATTCAGAGGACGTGCTCAAAATTGACAAAAAGCTTGTGACCACGAAAATAGGATCTTGTGACCAGTTTTTGGCCAAAACAAAATTTTCCAAACCTGGCAAAGCTAAATAAGTATCCCGAGTACTTGTCTTAGTTGCTGGCCTATTCACGTTCCAAGTACCAGATGTATCAAGTGATGTGAACAGCAGAAATAAGATTAGAAACACGGCGGAAATCAGCACACGCAAATACAGCTCAAGTGGCGCTCTCTATATGCTCCTGTAGATATTGTTCCACCTTTGCCTCTCTCTTTTTTCTCTATTTTTGGGTTGTCGTTGTTTTTTTGTGATTCTTTGACTTTTTCTCTTTATTTTTTTATATCTTTTCTTCACTTAGGAGCACAAATGAAGTAACCACATAAAATATGAGCTTAAACAAGTGAAAGGCGTGGCCTATGGAAAATTTAGAAGACATGCTCAAAATTGACAAAAAGCTTGTGATCACGAAAATAGGATCTTGTTCTAGTTTTTTGCCAAAATAAAATTTTCCAAACCCGACAAAGCTGAATAAGTATCCTGAGTACTTGTCTTAGTTACTATCCTATTCACGTTCCAAGTACCAGATGTATCAAGTGATGTGAACAGTAGAAATATGATTAGAAACAAGGTGGAAATCAGCACACGCAAACACAGCTCAAATGGCACTCTCTATGTGCTCCTCTAGATATTGTTCCACTTTTGCCCTCTATTTTTTCTCTATTTTTGGGCTGTTGTTGTTTTTTTGGGATTCTTTGACTTTTTCTCTTTATTTGTTTGATATTTTTTCTTCACTTAGAAGCAAAAAAGAAGTAACCATAGAAAATATAAGCTTGAACAAGTGAAAGGCATGGCCTGTGGAAAATTCAGAGGGCGTGCTCAAAATTGACTAAAAGCTTGTGACCACGAAAATAGGATCTTCTGACCAGTTTTTTGCCAAAATAAAATTTTCTAAACCCGGCAAAGCTGAATATGTATCCCGAGTACTTGTCTTAGTTGCTGGCCTATTCATGTTCCAAGTACCAGATGTATCAAGTGATGTGAACAACAGAAATATGATTAGAAACAAGGTTGTAATCAGCACACGCAAACACAGCTCAAATGACGTTCTCTATGTGCTCGTCTAGATATTGTTCCACTTTTATCCCTCTCTTTTTCTCTATTTTTGGGTTGTCGTTGTTATTTTTGGGATTCTTTGACTTTTCCTTTTTATTTTTTGATATTTCTTCTTCACTTAGGAGCACAAAAGAAGTAACCATAGAAAATATGAGCTAACAAGTGAAAGGCGTGGCCTGATGGAAAATTTAGAAGACGTGCTCAAAATTGACAAAAAACTTGTGACCACAAAAATAGGATCTTGTGACTAGTTTTTTTGCCAAAATAAATTTTTTGACCCCGGAAAAGCTGAATAAGTATCCCGAGTACTTGTCTTAGTTGCTGGCCTATTCATGTTCTAAATACCAGATGTGTCAAGTGATGGGAATAACAGA
>NW_027098353.1:0-29967 GCF_019320115.1 Miscanthus floridulus | reverse complement strand
TCTACACATGCGTTGTTATGTATTTGCAGAAGATTCATTTCAGCCCAATTCCCAATGAATGCATACAATAAATTTTATCTACACGCTCTACACGAATCCCCAGATACATGTACACCGGTAGTACTACCCGAACCATCGTCCTATTGATGGCATCGCCTCCACAGATGGAAAACCCATTCATGAGATACCTTTGTAAAACATGCTAGAACTGTAATTACTCCCATCATATAGCATTCACCCTAGATCGACGGTGTATCCGATCATGCTCTCACAACTCACACTTACCGATGCGTAGAGGCAAATGATCCATTCATTACCACTCAACCAAGTGGCACTCATAAATAGCATGCGTATGAGTGACGAAAGAGAAATATGATGCAAGAACCCTAGTCAGTACTTAATTAAGCCACCTAAAGTCCTTAACTGGGCATAAAGGATATGATCACTGGCACACTTTATAGTTTTAAAATCATGTTTTCCAAATGCCTTTTTGTTTTAAAATACACTTGTGAACAGTAACATGCTAAAACCATGCTCTAATACCAGCTGTAACAAAACCAATCAATTATACGAAATTAAGTAAAAAACATCAATCCGCCAGAGCAGATGATTTAGCAAACTTAAGCCCGTATAACCCGGTAGTCCGTGAAATCACGAAGGATTTCAAACCAACTTCCATTCCAGCCAAGATCGTAATAAATTTAGCGGTCACCATCACATATTACATAAAAGTTCACAATCTTAGATACATCAGAGTTCAACATAGTTATTATAAACCAGTTCGAATAAAAGTAGCGAAAGTCATTTGTTCAAACCACACACATACTCACGCAGAGTTTAAATATAGTGCCAGCGAATGATCATCTCCAACAAAAGCATCAGATGAGACGTAAGGAATGACCATGCCCATGGTCCTAAGCATCACCCATCACAGGATAAAGGCAGTTGATACAGTAGCCGTAATACATCTGCCCATCTGCAACAAGTGGGAATAAAACCCTAAGTACGAGAAGGTACTCAGCTAGACTTACCCGACATAACTGAAAATAAGTGACACCAAGGATTATGAAGGGCTTTATAGTAGGGTAGCTGACTCAATTGCAAAAGAAGCATTTTTAGCATTTCAAGAACCTTTCTAAAAGCATTATTGCCAAGTTAATTATTATGAACCTGTCGACTAGATTTGCACCTATACTAGAGTAAACATGTGATTAAGCAGATAATGATAACCAATGATCATTAAACAACTTCCATACTGTCATATTCATTATAACTGTCCAAGTGTTCCATAAACATTTACTACGATGAAGTCACTCAAGTCAAGTGCTAACTATCTAGGAGCGATGGCGATTCGAATCAATTCCTAACCAGCTGGTGATTTGTTCCTTACACAAACCATACTCACCCGCTAAAGTGAGATATTGATCATCGAGTCAACTTTCCAGGAATCTCAAGTTTGCCAGGAACCACATGTACCCGGGGGCCGACCGACTGCACTTTGGTCTTATCATCCCGCCCCCGTGTCCTACCACACCTGCTCCGGTACAGTGCGTTGCGGGCAATCTACTTGGCCCAAAAAATCTCCCAGCTTTGCGGTCGGAAGGTACTTTATCCGGCCAGCTAAATGTAAGGCATGCGTTCAACATGACTCGAGGCCCAACAACGGTCGGTCCTTAATCGACACAGATGAAAAGCACTACAGTCCAAAACTCTGCAAGTCTCCGTCCAGTCTCAACTTCATTTAACACTTAGTTATACCATGACTTCATAGTCATCCAAGCAGATCTAGGTAACCACCTATAGCTCGCAGGTGATAGGAAATCACCCGACTTCTACCGGTCTAAGCCAGCTAAGCATTGACTCGACTGCGGATACCCGGGTAACAAGGATATAGTATAACAAAGGTAGACAAGGTATAATGCAGCAACAGTTTCAAACAACTCCTGAACGTAATGCATCAATTAAAGTAAAGCATTTAATTAAATAATTGCAAACCGGGAGAAAAATGCTCCGGGGCTTGCCTCTCTCGAAGGAGCTCGGGCGGTGATCGGGGCACTCCGGAAGTTCCTCAATGTCCTCCTCGTCGGCTTCTGGCACTTCCTATGGCTGCACCTCGAACTACTCCTCGGGCTCCTTAGGTATGATGACCGAGTTCTCGGTTTGCGATCCTGTATGATGCAATGCGCGTAAGTGCTTATGCAAACGGTGCATCGAAGGAGATGAATGCAATGGATATATTTAAATGCATGGTAGTCAACATCATCTAAGAAAATATACTACAAGCACATGTCATCTACTACATTCTCTTCTACTACTAATATGTTTAAGTCAACACACCTTATCAAATGCTTCAAAGATACACCAAAGCTATTATTATTAACTAACCTTGTATTAAAGAGGATTATTTTATTTCCCTTTTAATTAGGGCTACAACAGCAATCTATATTTCTGGTGCTTATAAAAATCTGAGAAAATTACAGTAGCATGGTACTACTATAATTAGACTACCATCAGATTTTCATGGTGTTTGAATGAGTGGATTAGCCTACACAAAAATAACAAGCTATGACATGATTTTGTACTTGAAAATACTTTGTCCTGTGAAAAGCGTCAAAGCATAGAGTTAGTATTTTTCTTAGGTTCTTCATAGCATATAATGACTGTACAAAAATTATCACATGCATGTTTTATACAAAGTTTGCTCTCTAGCAAAAATAACAAAAATCAGCCATTAAAGGTACTTGAACTACACCTCCAAAGTTTTCCACAGCACATGCATGACACATATTTTTCCTAGGAAGTACATAACATAAGAAGATTAACAAACTTGGAATCATATTTTTCTGAAGACTATAAATTTTTCTACATATTTTTCAAGTTATCAGCAATATTCATGATTAAATAAAATTCTACAGCAAAGTATCTCAAAAATGACATGCACAATTTTTCCCAAGTAGATCTGATGATAAGGAACCTAGCAAAATTTGTTTCAACAAATTTGGAGCAAATTTAAGTACCCAAACATTTTTCAAACCATTTCAAATTTCAAATAATAAAGAATAAATGAAAACAATTCATTTAAACGATACTGGGCCAGCCCACTGGAAATCAGCTAGCCCATGGACGTTTTCGGCCTGTGCGGCCCGAGCGCCAGGGAGCGCAGCGGCCTGGCAGGAGCTTCGGCCCACGGCCGCTTTGGCCCAGCTCGGCCAAAGCAAAGGGAACACGCCGGCGCCGAGACTAACGTGGCGGCACGGCTCGGCCAGCAGCCGGCGGCCATTGTCGGCTGGGGTCAGACAAGCGAGCGAGTGCAGGAGGTTTCGCGAGGCGTTGGTGAATGTGAGCAGGCAGCTAAGCAGGGTGGAGAAGGGGAGGAAGACGACTTCCATGGCGGCCGAGCCACGGCGGCGCCATGGCCATCGTGGTGAGGGCCTCGGGGAGGCTCAACCTGAGCTCGGGAAGGCGATGCAAGCATGAGCGCGACTTGAAGGGAGGGCGAGGCGGAGCTACGGGTGCGCGAATTTCGGCCGAGGTGGAGGAGCCGCGGCAAATTACGTTCGGTGGGTGCGTGGGCGCGGCGAGGGCAGAGCTTGGGGCTCTCGGCTCTGGAGGAGAAGGAAGGCAAGCGCGAGCGGGAGTGAGCGAGCGCACGGGCACCAGTAGTTGAAAGGCGGGCGCGTGGGCCACGGGCACAGGTCGTGGCTCCGCGCGGCGAGGCGACGCCGACGCATGGTCGCCATGCGGCGAGAGCTTCCTGACGCGGTCGTGGCGTGGCGCGGCGACTAGCGTGGCGCGCGGGAGAAGAAGGAGCCAGCGCTCTGGGCTGGGCTGAGGCGAGGTGGGCTGGAGCGGCACGGGGGGGGGGGGGATTTGTGGCGCGCTGGGCCGGCTTCGGCAGGTGGGCCGAAGCGAGGCGGCGACCCGCGAAGGAGGAAAAAATCCTTTCCAAATAAAATTCTCAAGGAATTTTTAAATGCCATCTTTCAAATATTATTTTGAGCAAGAAAATGACCTCTTTTGAAAATTTACCAAAAATGAAAGTTGTTTAGATTTTAATTCTCTACAACTTTGCTTTTATGACCAAAGCCAAATTCTTTCTAGATTTGGAATTGTAACATCAAGTCCACGTTTAGCTCAAAACCCTAATTTTTGGAATTTATTTTTGAAGCCAATTTTTGAATTAATTTGAATACAAACATTGCTCCAAAAATTGAACTAAACATCTTTAGATATTTACCATGATATCCAACAATGTTTTACTAACCGAAGCAAACAAAAATCAGGGCAAAACAATTCTAACAAAGGTATGCAACATTCAGGTTTTCACAACACGTTTCATATGTTTCGAAATAGTGTTTCAATTGTTATTTACATGATTAGGCATGTATAATTAGGATGCTGATGATGCATGAATATGTATGATTTTGTAGTGCCTAAAATGCAGGGCCATCACCACCAGGGTGTTTACAGAGTGGCGTGGCAAGTTGAGTGGCCTAATTCCTTTGAAAAAAAGATTGTGAAAATGCTAACACACATACACACGGTAGTGTACCAACTTGGTGGTGTTGGCACATTTATAAAGGAGATGAAGTTGGAGTTTGAAATGTGGATCAAACTCGACGAAGGAACGGAGGCAAAGGGTTTTGAACTCCCACTAGCAGAGTGTCCGCCCGTAGAGTGCGGACAGTCCGATGGTGGCCACTGGCGCCCTATACAGAAAAGAACAGGGTCTCACAGAGTGGACCGGATGCTAGTCAACGTGGTGACTAGAGATGCTAGAGGGTCCGACGTCCGGTCAGGTGCTACAGTGAGCATGTAGGCGTCGGTCTTCTCGACCGGACGCTGGCGCTAGAAGTGACCGGACGCTGACAGGGTGCGTCCGATCAGGCTAACATACGGTGACATAGGTGACACAGAAAAGTTGGAGAAGGACCAGATGTTGACGCTGCATCCGATCATGACCGACCAGACGCATCCGGTCATGACTGGTACCTTACTGAAAATGACCGGACACTGGGGTTGCTGCGTCCGTTCAGTTTGAGCAGCTGCGTCCGGTCATCACTTGACCGTTGAGGTCAAGTGACTGAGGTTGAACGAAGGCGATGTAACACCCCAATGTTATGCAAGCATTTAGGCACTGCAAATCATGCATATTATGCATCATCAAGCATCCTAATCATACATGCCTAATCATGTAAATAATAACAGAAACAATGCTTTGAAACATGAATGTTGCATACACTTGTTTAGAGTTATTTTTGCCCTAATTATGCTTGCTAGGCTAATAAAACATATTTGCCTATAATTATAAATCATCTAGAAATATTTAGGATACAATTTGGAGCAAAGTTTATATTTAAATTTTTGCCAAATTTTGCTTTTAAAAATAATTATTCAAAATTAGGGTTTTGAATTAATATTGATTTTAATTTGGTAACTCAAAATCTATTTGGAATTTAACTTTGGTCATAAAAGCAAAGTTGTAGAGAATAAATTTTTGAGCAACTTTTATTTTTTGGCCAAAGTTTGAAACTGCTTTGAAAAAGTTCAAAAATTCATTTGAATGAATTTGGGAGAGAAAAGAAATTGAAAAAAAAAGATCATTTTACCTTGATGGGCCTCGCGCCTCGCTTTCGGCCCAGCCGCACAGGCCAGCCTGGCCTACCTCTGTGCCACGCTCCTGCTCCTGCGTGCCGCGCCCGTTCGCCACGCACTCTCCCGACCGCAACAGAGCACGCACGCCGTGTGGCGGCCATGCGTCGGCGAGTTCGCCGCGCGGCACCGTCGGCCTGCCCTACGCCCCTCCTGTCGCACCTACACCTGCCGAGCTGCGTCTGCCTCCTCCTCCCCCATCTCATTTGCCTCCTCTCTTCCGCCAGCGCAAGCAGCACCAGCGCATGCACCCGCCACCGCCCGCACAAGCGCCATCACCGGCGTTCGTCGTAGGCCGCTCCATCTCGCCAGCAGCTCCGCCTCCACCTCGCGCACCCAGTGCTCACGTCGCTTTGCCGTGGTAAGCTCCCCTTCCTCGAGAATCACTCGCCGAAGCATGGTAGAGCTCACCGGAGAGCTCCGCTCCCATGGACACCCCTCTCCGCTCCACCTCTCTCCTTCCTTTCACGCGCGTGAGCACCGCCTTGCCCTCGCGAATCTCGTGCGTGCCTCCCCGCGCCCTGCCGTGGCCGGAGTCGGCATACCACCGACGAGCCATGCCACCGCTCTGCCATGCAAGCCATCGAGCTCCCTTCTGAGCTCCTCCAGTGCCCATTCTTGGCGCACCAGGTCCGCCTCGTTGCGGGGAGCCCCTGGTGGTGACCTCACCGCCAGCGAGCTCACCGGCGGCGAAAGCCGGCTGGTCAGCAATGGCCCCTGCTCAGCTCCAGCTGATGCGTGGGCGTGGATTGACCACAGGTCCCGCCTGGCAGCACCTCTGGGTGCACTGCACCAGGTGCACCTAGCAGTTTTGGGTCGGTGGAATTTCAGTTTTAAAGAAAATGATTTCAAAAATTGATTTAAAAAGCTTGTAAAATGTATATCTCAAGTTATATTGCTCCAAAATTGATGAAACAAATTTTGTTGTGTTCCTTGTCACTAGATCTACATGATAAAAATACTACATGTCATTTTTGAGATATTTTAATGTAGGGCTTTATTTAATTCTTGATATTGCTGATATCTTATGAAATGTTTAGTAAATCCTATATATATCAAAAAAATATGATTCCAAGTTTGTTACTCTTCTTGTGTAATGTACTTTCTAGGAAAAATATATGCCATGCATGTCCTGTAGAAAAATTATGAGGTGTAGTTCAAGTGCCTTTAATGGCTGATTTTTGTTATTTTTGCTAGAGAGCAAAATTTGTATAAAACATGCATGTGAAAATTTTTGTACAGTAATTGTATGCTATGAAGATCCTGGGAAAAATACTAAATCTATTGTTTGACACTTTTCATAATACAAAGTATTTTCATGCTCATATTTAGGTCCAAAGCTTGTCCATTTTTGTGTAGGCTATTCCAAATTATCCAAATGCCATAAAAATTTGATGGTAGACTACTTAGGGTGGTACTGTGGGTTTATGGTAATTTTATAAGAATTTTTCTATGCTAATAAAAGAGACAAATGTTGCTATTTGAACCTATTATTAAATTAAGGGTTTAAATCAAAGTGTTGACTTTATGCCATTAATTAGATAAAATAGTGAATGCTTTGGGTGTATCTTTGGAAGCAGTTAATGAGATTTGGTTGAACTTAAGGCATATTAGTAGTAGAAGAGATAATGCAGTAGATGACAATGTTGCTGGTTAAGTACGTGTTCTTGGATGATGTTGTGAACTACCTTGTATGAGATTGTATTATACCTCCCCATTGAAGCGATCATGCTCATCTACCTTGCATGCAAGCATATTCATTGTGTTCATTTCATCAGATGCACCTTTTGCATAAGCACTTATGCACCTGTATCATACAGGATCGCAAACCGAGAGCCCGATCGTCATACCCGAGGAGCCCGAGGAGCAACTCTAGGTGCAGCCGTAAGAAGTGACCGAAGCAGACGAGGAGGGACGTTGAGGAACTTCCGGAGTGCTTCCGATCACCGCCTGAGCTCCTTCGAGAGAGGCAAGCCCCAGAGCATTTTTCTCTCCCTAGTTTTGCGATTATTAATTAATGCTTTACTTTAATTGATGCATTATGTTCAGGAGTTGTTTGCAACCGTTGCTTGCATTATACCTTGTCTACCTTTGTTATACTATATCCTTGTTACCCTGGTATCCGCAGTCAAGTCAATGCTTAGCTAGCTTAGACTGGTAGAAGTCGGGTGATTTCCTATCACCTACGAGCTATAGGTGGTTACCTGGATCTGCTCGGATAACTATGTAGTTATGGTATAACTAAGGGTTAATTTGAAGTTGAGACCGGACGGAGACTTACAGGGTTTTGGACTGTAGTGCTTTCCATCTGTGTCGATTAAGGACCGACCATGTTGGGCCTTGTGGTCATGTTGAATGCATGCCGTTACATTTAAGCTGGCCGAATAACATACCTTTTGACCATAAAGCTAGGAGATTATTTGGGCCAAGTGGATTGCCCGCAGCGCACTGTACTAGAGCAGGTGTGGTAGGACACGGGGGCGCGATGATAAGACCGAAAGGCAGTCGGTCGGCCTCCCGAGTACACGTGGTTCTTGGCAAAAAACTCGAGATTTTTTCTTGGATAGTTGACTCGGTGACCGATACCTCACTTTAGTGGGTGAGTGAGGTTTGTGTAAGGAATAAATTACCAAGTTGGTTAATAATCGATTCGAATCGCCATCGTTCACTGGATAGTGAACACTTGACTTGAGTTACTTCATCATAGTAATGTTGATGGAACACTTGGACAGTTATAATGGATAATGACATCATGGAAGTTGTTAATGATCATTGGTTATCATTATTTGCTTAATCACATGCTTGCTCTAGTATAGGTGCAAATGTAGTCGACAGGTTAATAATAATTAACTTGACAATAATGCTTTTGGAAAGGTTCCTGAATGCTAAAAATGCCTTTTTGCAAATGAGTCAGCTACCCTACTATAAAGCCCTTCATAATCCTTGGTGTCACTTTATTTTCGGTTATATCGGGTAAGTCCTAGCTGAGTACCTTCTCGTACTCAGGGTTTTGTTCCACTTATTAACAGATGGGTAGATGTATTATGACTATTGTATCAACTGCCTTTATCCTACGATGGGTGATACTTAGGACCATGGGGCATGGTCATTCCTTACAATCTCATCTAATGCTTTTGTTGGAGATGATCATCAGCTGGCACTGTACTTGAACTCCATGTGAGTGTTGTGTGGTTTTGGAAACAAATGGCTTTCCGCTACTTCTATTGAACTCGGTCATAATAACTATATTTAAAACTCTGATGTACCTATGATGCAAAACTTTTTATGTAATATGTGATGGTGACCACTAAACTTATTACGATCTTGGCTATTTGTGAGTTGGTTTGAAAATCCTTCGTGATTTCATGGACTATCGGGTTATACGGGCTTAAGTTTGCTAAATTGTCTGCTCTAGCGGGGTGATTTTCTTACTTAATTTCATATAATTGGGTAGTTCGTTATAAGCTAGGATCGGAGCATGGTTTAGCGTGTTACTGTTCACAAGGTATATTTAAAACAAAAAGGCGTTTGAAAAACGTGAGTTCCAAACTAAAAAGCATGCCAGTGGTTCATATCCTTATGCCTAGTTAAGGGACTCTAGGGGGCTTAATTAAGTACTGACTTGGGGTTCTTGCAATCATATTTCTCTTTTGTTGCTCATATGGTGTGTTATTGTATGAGTGCCACTTGTGTTTGAGTGGTAGTGTATGGATCATTTGCCTCTACGCTCGGTAAAGTGTGAGGTTGGAGAGGCATGATCAGATATCACCCGCCAATCTAGGGTGAATGCTTATATGATGCTGGAGTAATTACATGTTCTACACATGTTTTGCAAAGGTATCTCATGTGTGGGTATTCCGTCTATTGTGGTGATGCCGTCAATAGGACGATGGTTCAGGTAGTTACTACCGTTGTACGTGTATCTGGGGATTCGTGTAAAGCGTGTAGATAAAATTTACTGCTTTTATGCATTCATTGGGAATTGGGCTGAAATAAATCTTCTACAGGTACATAACAACATTATCGTGTAGAACACATTAGATACGTATTTGAGAGATCATTTGTATGCCACCGAATTCATCGCTAGAAATTATTTATTTCATAAGTTTGTGAGAACGTACGGCACGTACATACATCATATTACTTATGCATTTCATTCATGTCATGCATTTCTCCCCTTATAAATTGATTATCTCATTTTGATAAAAGTTGTATCACCTAAAATATGTTCCCACGGGGTAATAAAAGAAATTTTGCTATAGATGGCCTGCATGAAGCAGACTGCCCGTAAGTCCACCAGAGGAAGAGCACCTTGACGTCAGTTTGGCCCTGAGGGAGCACCGCACCACGAACACCTTCTTGAGCGAGTTTGGCATGCCGACCTTGCTTTTGGAGAGTGCTCCATGATGTGGGGTACCCAGAGGGTCAAGAGCCGGTGTACTCTTGGAATAAGAGCCAGTTAGCAGAGGATGGACATACAGTGGTAGAGATCATAGTTCCTGCTCTTGGTGATGGCTTCTAGAGTGGGGATGGTTGGGCACTTGGAGTTTGAGGGTCGCACTCCTGTTGAGGGTGCAGAGGAAGCAGCTTTCTATGTCATCAAGGACATCATGAGTATATTTCCTAGTGAGCTTGCAGCAGCTCTAGCTGGCACCTTTCCTAGGGATGATTCCTCGTGATGCTATTTGGGTTTAGCCTCAGGGAAGTGCTTTTGGTCAGAGGTCTTAGCTGAGGGACAGGCTAGCGACAACCATGATAATGAATGCCTATGTTTGCCGCTAATCAGAGCGTATTAGGGTCTTGAGTGTACCTACTGGACTTTGACTGGCTTGCGTGGTGATGATAAGCTCAAGGTAAGAAAGCAGAAGAAGAAGCAGGCGCATGCTATAGCTAGTTTGCAGGAGCAGTTGGCTGATATGAGCTTACAGCGGGACCAGGTGGTAGAGAGAGGTGATAGAGCTATGCAGCGGGTGCATACATTGACTCAGGCCAACAACAATGCAGACTGCATGATTGGACAGTTGGTTCAGGAAAGGAATGAAGCCTGGAACGAGAGGGACCTTCTGCTACATAGGGTCGATGAGCTAGAGGAGTACAACGTCAACCTACACGAGGAGTTTCACGCGCTCTACAATGGGGTTGGCCCATATGCTCCTCCAGACGCCGCTGGCATGGACATCAACAATGATAACAAGGACGAGCCTATAGTTTCACCTAGGGGTGATGGTGACGTCTCTGACCCCAACGATAGCCTCGAGGAGTAGGCTAGTTACCTTGCGCTAGTGTTTAGGTCCTGTTCGCGATGATCTTTTCTTTTTCGGCATTACCTACAGGTAACTGTTTTCAAACGTATGAGACTTGGCATGTGATGGAACTTGGCTAGTAATGCCGATATCTGAACGCATAAAAGTCTAGTGTAGGTATGCTGGCAATTCGATTGTATGGACGCGCTGTTTTGCATTTGAAGTAATTTAATTAGTGATGTTGTTTTAATGGGGATGCGATTATTGTGCCTCTGTTTTATTGTATGAATTTATTCTCTCTAGTAATTCAGTATGGCACAATTTTTTTATTCACTCACAATTATTATAGCTTCACTCAATCATTACTTGTTGCTTGAAATAGGCAAGATGGCAAATACTCGCGTACCACTTATGAGGCCGCTGAGACAGGTGGTAATGGTGCTAGGGATAGGTGAAGTGGTGGGAAACAACGTCAACAACAATGAGCCCCCCATGAACTGGCATTTGCACACCAATCCTCCCCCCGCTCACCCTAGAGGTGTTCTTCGCACAATTGCTCAGGAGTCAGCGTAACATAGAACAATCCCTAGAAGAACATGGAGGATTTCTACGTACCATTGCCAATAATGTTCAACGCGTAACAATAAGGGTGGTGGCAATGGGTGAATCAGTACCAGCAACTTCAAGGATTTTATGGACACCAGGCTGCCAATATTCAAGGAAGCAACAGAACCACTCGATGCTGAAGAATGGATCAACACTATGGAAGATAAATTCCCGTGTGTTGAGGCTGACTGAGGGTACTGAAAACTGAGTATGCTGCACATTAGTTGCAAGGGTCAGTGGGCATGTGGTGGAAGCACCATCCGCACCACCTTCCCTCCAAAATGCTCAGATTGCATGGAGAGAGTTCACTGAGGGCCTTCCGTGGAGTTTATATTCCACCCGGGCTGACCGAGATGAAGTTGGGAGAGTTTCTTTGGCATTGAATCAGGGCACCAAAAACCGTGACGGCAATATTTGCATGCTTTCAACAAACTTGTGCCATTAATGCTCCCGACATGGTTGACACATATGCTAAGAGAATCGCTAGTTTTCAAGAGAGGACTCAATCCAAAGATGATGAAGCATGTGGCTACCAAACCACCCGCGCCAGATTCAATGACTTTATCAGTGATTGTCTAAAGCAGGAAAAGAACAACAATGCCAATACCACAGCCAAGACTCGTAAGAGAGCACTTAGAAGGTGGTTCCGTCCCAAGTAAGAGCACCTATGGGGAGGTCGTCATCCCTATCGCCATCTACACACCTAGCGCTAGTTCATGGCCACCATAGCAGAGAGGTTAGAATTTTAGGGGACCATAGAAGCCTTTACAAGATGGTAGTTGCAGTCCAACAAGGCAGCCGCAACTATGGTACAGGGCAGTTCTAAGGGAGTTGTGGGATCTGCTGGGACAGTAAGGGGACCCTGCCTATAATTGTGATCAACCCGGTCACTTCCTCAAGGTTTTGTCCTTATCCGCCCAAGAAGAAGAAGCAGACCTATACTGCTCGAGTGCATAGTACAAACTATGGATGAGATTCCAGAGGGAGAGCCCGTAACCACTGGTAAGTTTCCTATCAACCAAGACCCTATAATTGTTCTATTTGATTCTGGATCATTGCATTCTTTTATGAGTCAAGTATTTGCATGGAAACATGAACAACTATGCACAGAATTGGGTTATATTTACCGTATAAGTTCAGCGGGGGCTGATGTTTTGACCAATCAGATGATTCGAGGGGCAACCCTTGAATTAGGTAGCATAAAGTTTCGAGTGAACTTGATAGTTATGCCTGGACTAGTTCTGGATGTCATTATAGGGATGAATTGGATGAAGGATTAGGGGAGCAGTTATAGATATAGGAAGTCGGGTACTTAGCCTTAAGGATCCCTAGGGTGAGGGTACTTTCCAAGTACCATTGCCTCAGAGAATGGACCTTATAAGTGTGACATGTGCTACTGAAGTTATTCCTATTCATCAGAATTCCGGTAGTGTGTGAGTTTCCATATGTATTCCTAGATGAGTTACTTGGTCTTTTGCCAGATAGGGATATTGAGTTTGGAATTGAGTTAATCCCCAGAATAGCTCCGATTTCAAGGAGACCCTATCAGATGCCTCCGGATGAATTAGTTTGAGCTGAAGAAGCAACTAGAAGAGTTATCGAAAAGGGGGGTTTATCCAACCAAGCAAGTCTGAATAGGATGTTCCCGCCTTGTTTGTGAAGAAGAAGAAAGAGGGCACATTGAGAATGTGTGTGGATTATAGGCCACTTAATGCTATAACCATCAAGAATAAGTATCCCTTGCCTCATATTGATGTTCTTTTTGACCAGTTAGCCAAGGCTAAGGTGTTCTCCAAGATAGATTTGAGATCCAGTTACCATCAGATCAAGATTAGGCCACAAGATATATCAAAAACCGCATTTTCCACCAGATACGGGTTGTATGAGTATCTTGTCATGTCCTTTGGCTTGACAATACTCCTGCCATACTTTATATTTTTGATGAATACAGTTTTCATGCCAGAATTGGATAAGTTTGTGGTTGTGTTCATTGATGACATTCTGGTGTACTCTGAGAATGAGAAGGATCATGAAGAGCATCTGAGAATTGTCTTGACTAGACTTAGAGATCATAAGTTGTATGCTAAGTTTAGCAAGTGTGAATTTTGGTTGAAGAAAGTTCCTTTCCTTGGTCACATTCTGTCAGAAAATGGAGTTTCAGTCGATCTAAGTAAGGTGTAGGAGGTTATGGATTGGAAGGCACCGACCATAGTTCCTGAGGTTAGAAGTTTCTTAGGATTAGCCGGTTACTATCGTCATTTTATATCGGACTTCTTGAAGATTGCCAAGCCAATGACAAGTCTGCTATAGAAAGATCACAAGTTCATGTGGACAGAGGAGTGTGAAGCAACTTTCCACACCTTGCGGAGACTGTTGACCACTGCTCCTGTTCTAGCACAACCGGACATTGAGAAACCATTTGAATGTGTTTTTGCGATGCATCAAAAACTAGATTGGGCTGTGTTCTTATGCAAGAAGGAAGAGTCATTGCTTATGCCTCACGTCAGTTGAGAAAGCACGAGGTCAACTATCCGACACATGATCTTGAACTTACTGTAGTTGTGCATGCCCTAAAAATTTGGAGACATTATCTACTTAGTAATGTGTGCAATATTTTCACAGATCACAAGAGTCTTAAGTACCCTCTTTACCCAACCAGAGCTAAAAATGAGACAGCGAAGATGGTTAGAATTAATCAAAAGATTACAACTTGAATGTGCAGTATCATCCTGGAAAGGCCAAGTGGCAGATGCTTTGAGTAGAAAGTCACATTACTTGAATGTGCAGCCATTACTTGAAGATGGGTTTGATCTGATGCATCCTGCTGTGTTACATAGTATTTAGATTAGTTGCTCTTTGGAGAGTAAGATAATAGAAGGCCAGAAAAATAGACAAGGGAATATTTCACATCAAGAGAAAATAAAGAAGAGTCGTCTAAGCACTTTAGAGTGGATGAACAGGGCATGTTGTGTGGTTTGATGACCGTCTTGTGGTTCCCAAGGATCAAGAGCTTAAGAATAAACTCATGGATGAAGCTCACCTTTCTAAGCTATCTATCCCATCCGAGAAGTAGTAAGATGTATCAAGAACTGAGACCTCGTTATTGGTGGACCAAGATGAAGAAAAGAAGTTACAGGCCTATGTTGCCAGATGTGACACGTGTTGTAGAGTGAAAGCTATTCATATGAAACCTGTCGGTTTGTTTGCAACCTTTGTCCATACCTAGTTGGAAGTGGGATGATATAAGTATGGATTTATCTTGGGGTTTGCCCACTACTCAAAAGGGACATGATTCGATTTGGGTGATTGTGGATCGTCTTACCAAGCCCACTCATTTCTTACCTGTCAAGACAGATTATCGACCACCTCAATATGCTGAGAAGTATATTGCAAAATTGTGAGGTTGCATGGTATACCAAAGACTATAGTATCTGATAGAGGGCTACAGTTCATGGCTCACTTTTGGGAACATTTGCACAAAGGCTTGGGAACTAGTTGATTCATAGTACCGCTTATCATCCTTAGACAGATGGTCAGACTGAACGAGTGAATGCTATTTTAGAGGATATGTTAAGAGCCTATGTGTTGTCTTCTAGGGGTTCATGGGAGTCATGGTTACCTTTAGCTGAGTTTGCTTACAATAATAGTTATCAAGAAAGCATCAAGATGGCTCCATTCGAAGCTTTGTATGTCAGAAAATGTAGAACGCCACTGAATTGGGTCGAGCCAGGAGAAAGAAGGTATTATGGTATTGACTTTGTAGAAGGCCGAGAAGAAAGTTCATATTATTCAACAAAATATGAAGGTGGCCCAATCACGTCAGAAAAGTTATGCAGATAGAAGGAGACCCCCTTGTGTTTGAAGTTGGTGACTATATTTATCTAAGGTCACGCCAATGAAGAAGAAACGGTTTGGAGTCCGAAGAAAGCTTGCGCTAGATTCATAGGACCATACCAGATCTTGGAAAGAAGAGGTCTACTAGCTTATAAGTTAGAGTTACCTGAGACAATGAGTACCGTCTTTCCAGTTTTCCATGTATCACAACTCAAGAAGTGTTGCATGTTCCGGAGGAAAGAATAGAACCTCGAGGCATCAAACTCAAATCAGATTTGGTGTATCGTGAGCAACCGGTCCATATGTTAGACACTAAAGAACATGCTACTCAGAATAGTGTGGTGAAAACATACAAGATACAGTGGAATCATCATGATGAGGGGGATGCAACTTAGGAAATGGGAGAATATCTACAAAAAGCTTATGAAGATTTTTATAACAAATGGTTCGTAACCCAAATCTTGGGACGAGATTTTTATAAGGGAGGAGGGCTATAACACCCCGGTGTTATGCAAGAATTAGGCACTACAAATCATGCATATTATGCATCATCAAGCATCCTAATCATACATGCCTAATCATGTAAATAATAACTGAAACAATGCTTTGAAAACATGAATGTTGCATACACTTGTTTAGAGTTATTTTTGCCCTAATTGTGCTTGCTAGGCTAATAAAACATGTTTGGCTATAATTGTAAATCATCTAGAAATATTTAGGATATAATTTTGGAGCAAAGTTTATATTTAAATTTTTGTCAAATTTTGCTTTTAAAAATAATTATTCAAAATTAGGGTTTTGAATTAATATTGATTTTAATTTGGTAATTCAAATCTATTTGAATTTGACTTTGGTCATAAAAGCAAAGTTGTAGAGAATAAATTTTTGAGCAACTTTTATTTTTGGGCCAAAGTTTGAAACTACTTTGAAAAAGTTCAAAATTCATTTGAATGAATTTGGGAGAGAAAAGAATTTGAAAAAAGATCATTTTTACCTTGATGGGCCTCGCGCCTCGCTTTTGGCCCAGCCGCACAGGCCGGCCCGGCCTACCTCCGTGCCACGCTCCTACTCCCGCACCCCGTGCCCATTCACCGTGCACTCGCTCGACCGCGACAGAGCGCGCACGCCGCGTGGCGGCCATGCGCCGGCGAGATCGCCGCGCGGCACCGCCGGCCTGCCCCGCGCCCCTCCTGTCGCGCCTACACCTGCCGAGCTACGTCTGCCTCCTCCTCCTCCATCTCATTTGCTTTCTCTCTTCCGCCAGCGCAAGCAGCACCAGCGCACGCACCCGCCACCACTCGCACAAGCGCCATCACCGGCGTTGGCCGTTCTGGCCGCTCCCGTTCGCCGTAGGCCACTCCATCTTGCCAGCAGCTCTGCCTCCACCTCGTGCAACCAATGCTCACGTCGCTTTGCCGTGGTAAGCTCCCCTTCCTCGGGAATCGCTCACCAGAGCATGGCTGAGCTCATCGGAGAGCTCCGCTCCCGTGGACACCCCCTCTCCGCTCCACCTCTCTCCTTCCTTTTGCGCGCGTGAGCACCGCCTTGCCCTCGCGAATCTCGTGCGCGCCTCCCCGCGCCCTGCTGTGGCCGGAGTTGGCATACCACCGACGAGCCATGCCACTGCTCTGCCATGCAAGCCATCGAGCTCCCTTCTGAGCTCCTCCAGTGCCCGTTCTTGGCGCACCAGGTCCGCCTCGTTGCGGGGAGCCCCTGGTGGTGACCTCACCGCCAGCGAGCTCACCGGCGGCGAAAGCCAGCTGGTCAGCAATGGCCCCTGCTCAGCTCCAGCTGATGCGTGGGCGTGGATTGACCACAGGTCCCGCCTGGCAGCACCTCTAGGTGCACTGCACCGGGTGCACCTAGCAGTTTTGGGTCGGTGGAATTTCAGTTTTAAAGAAAATGATTTCAAAAATTGATTTAAAAAGCTTGTAAAATGTATATCTCAAGTTATATTGCTCCAAAATTGATGAAACAAATTTTGTTGTGTTCCTTGTCACCAGATCTACATGATAAAAATACTACATGTCATTTTTGAGATACTTAATGTAGGGCTTTATTTAATTCTTGATATTGCTGAATCTTGTGAAATGTTTAGTAAATCCCATATATATCAAAAAAATATGATTCCAAGTTTGTTACTCTTCTTGTGTAATGTACTTTCTAGGAAAAAATATATGCCATGCATGTCCTGTAGAAAAATTATGAGGTGTAGTTCAAGTGCCTTAATGGCTGATTTTGTTATTTTTGCTAGAGAGCAAAATGTGTATAAAACATGCATGTGAAAATTTTTGTACAATGATTGTATGCTATGAAGATCATGGGAAAATACTAATCTATTGTTTGACACTTTTCATAATACAAAGTATTTTCATGCTCATATTTAGGTCCAAGCTTGTCATTTTTGTGTAGGCTATTCCACTTATCCAAATGCCATAAAAATTTGATGGTATACTACTTAGGGTGGTACTGTGTTATGCTAATTTTATAAGATTTTTTCTATGCTATAAAAATAGATGTTGCTATTCAAACCTATTATTAATTAGGGTTTAATCAAATGTTTGCTTTATGCATAATTAAGAAATTAGTGAAGCTTTGTGTATCTTTGAAGCATTTAATGAGATGTGTTGACTTAGCATATTAGTAGTAGAAGAGAATGCAGTAGATGACATGTGCTTGTAGTACATGTTCTTGGAGGATGTGACTACCTTGTATGATTTGTATATACTCTCCCCATTGAAGCGAATCATGCTCAATCTACCTTGCATGCAAGCATATTCATTGTGTTCATTGTCATTCCGATGCACCTTTTGCATAAGCACTTACGCACCTGCATCATACAGGATCGCAAACCGAGAGCCCGGTCGTCATACCCGAGGAGCCCGAGGAGCAGCTCGAGGTGCAGCCACAAGAAGTGACAGAAGCAACGAGGGGACGTGAGGAACTTCCAAAGTGCCCTGATCACCGCCCAAGCTCCTTCGAGAGAGGCAAGCCTTGAGCATTTTCTCCCCGGTTTGCGATTATTAATTAATGCTTTACTTTAATTGATGCATTACAGTCAGAGTTGGTTTGCAACCGTTGCTTGGCATTATACCTTGTCTACCTTTGTTATACTATATCCTTATTACCCTGGTATCCGTAGTCGAGCTATGCTTAGCTGGCTTAGACTGGTAGAAGTCGTGGTGATTTCCTATCACCTGCGAGCTATGGTGGTTACCTGGATCTGCTCGGATAACTATGTAGTCATGGTATAACTAAGTGTTAATTTGAAGTTGAGACCGGACGGAGACTTACAGGGTTTTGGGCTGTAGTGCTTTTCTGTCTGTGTCGATTAAGGACCGACCGTTGTTGGGCCTCGAGTCATGTTGAACGCAAGCCTTACATTTAGCTGGCCGAATAACGTACCTTTCGACCGCGAAGCTAGAAGATTATTCGGGCCAAGTCGATTGCCCGCAGCGCACTGTACCAGAGCAGGTGTGGTAGGACATGGGGGCGCAATGATAAGACCGAAAGGCAGTCGGTCGGCCCCCAGGTACATGTGGTTCCTAGCAAACTCGAGATTTTTCCTAGATAGTTGACTCGATGACCGATACCTCACTTTAGTGGGTGAGTGAGGTTTGTGTAAGGAATAAATTACCAGCTGGTTAATAATCGATTCGAATCGCCATCGTTCACTGGATAGTGAACACTTGACTTGAGTTACTTCATCGTAGTAATGTTGATGAAACACTTGAACAGTTATAATGGATATGACATCATGGAAGTTGTTAATGATCATTGGTTATCATTATTTGCTTAATCACATGCTTGCTCTAGTATAGGTGCAAATGTAGTCGATAGGTTAATAATAATTAACTTGACAATAATGCTTTTGGAAAGGTTCGTGAAATGCTAAAAATGCCTTTTTGCAAATGAGTCAGCTACCCTACTATAAAGCCCTTCATAATCCTTGGTGTCACTTTATTTTTGGTTATGTTGGGTAAGTCTAGCTGAGTACCTTCTCGTACTCAGGGTTTTGTTCCCACTTGTTGTAGATGGGCAGATGTATTATGGCTATTGTATCAACTGCCTTTATCCTGTGATGGGTGATACTTAGGACCATGGGCATGGTCATTCCTTATGTCTCGTCTAATGCTTTTGTTGGAGATGATCATCAGCTGGCACTGTACTTGAACTCTATGTGAGTGTGTGTGGTTTTGAACAAATGGCTTCCGCTACTTCTATTTGAACTCGGTTGTAATAACTATGTTTAAACTCCGATGTACCTATGATGCGAACTTTTATGTAATATGTGATGGTGACCGCTAAACTTATTACGATCTTGGCTGGTATGTGAGTTGGTTTGAAATCCTTCATGATTTCACGGACTACCGGGTTATACGGGCTTAAGTTTGCTAAATCGTCTGCTCTGGCGGGTGATTTTCTTACTTAATTTCGTATAATTGGTCGGTTCTGTTACAGGCGACACATGGCGAGCATCCATTGATCGGATGCTGAGGTCTTACGTCCGATCGATATGACCGGCGCGTCCGGTCAACCCAAAAAACGCATAGTGAAGGGGTAACGGCTAGTTTAGCTTGTGGGGCTATAAATAGAAGGGAGTCTTAGCCATGGCTGGTGCTGAGCATCTCAGGGGACTTTATTCCATGCTTGGGAGTGCTTGGGAGCCCTCCATCTCACATATGCTTGATAGTGATCATCCGATTGTGTGAGAGAGCGATTCTAGTGTAATTGCATCGTGAGGTTACATCGAGTGGCACTAGGTGATTGAGTTACAAGCCGGTGGTGCTTGTTACTCTTGGAGGTTGCCACCTCCTAGACGGCTTGGTGGTGGTCTCCATTGAAGCCTGCAAGAAGCTTGTGCGGTGCTCCGGAGAAGAGCTTTGTGAGGGGCATTGTGCTCGCCCCGCGGGAGCCACGAAGAGCAACTCTAGTAAAGCGTGTCATTGAGCTACCATCACTTTTGGGGTAGGTTCTTGTGGTGCCCGACGTGCGGGCTTGGTGGGTGATGCCAATTAGCCGCCGAACCACTAAGTGAGCGGTCGACACAGCGGGGACTAGCATGTTGGCAAGCACGTGAACCTCGGGAGAAAAATCACCGTGTCAACCTTGTTCTTCCCGTTGGTTTGCAATCTCCTTTCACAATCTTGTATTTATATTTCATATACATTGTGCTTGTGTAGTCGCTATTGTGATTAGTTAGCTTGTGTAGCTTACTAGTTACCTTCTTACTTGTGTAGCATAGAAGTAGCTCTCTTGCGTGGTTAATTTGGTTTGTGTAACCTTGTTAGTCACATTACTTAGTTTGTGTAGCTAAGTAATTGTGCTCTCTAATTTAGCATTGGTTGCCTTGTTATTGAGCATTGCTAGTGAGCTTAGGTGGCTTTGTGCTTTTGCTTACTAGCTTATGTAGGAGCTCTCTTGTTGCTTGAAATACTAGTGGCATAGGTTTGTGTGACATTGCTTCTAGAATTGGTTAGGTGAGCTCTAGCTAGCCCGGCACCTTTGTTGCTTAATTAGTATCTTTGGAAGGTGCTAGAGAACATAAATAAAGGGGTGTAGTCTTGGATAGACTGATAGTTTTAATTTCGCACTTGTTTCGGTTAGCCAATGCCATTAATTTTAGAAAGGACTATTCACCCCCTCTAGTCCACCATCTTGACCTCACACTCGGGACATCGGTTGGCCCCGAGCTATGACTCAGACGGTCACCAGGCAGGAGCTCCGTCCAAGCTCCCCATCAGTCGAGAACCCCGACTTTGTGGCTGAGCCCTCGAGCCCCGAGCAATGGCTGCCTGGCCTGCTCGGGCTTTGCCCTTCTAACATCGCAAGCCTCCTAGGCATAGGGCGATTTACGGGCTACTGAGCCATCCTTATCTGCTAGAGGGTACATGCGAGAGTACCGATGGGTATAACCCCCGAGCCCCAAATGATTCGAAGAGTCGGTTAGGGGGTCACTCAAATTGCTGCCTCTTTATCAGGGACTTAGCATACCCCATATGTTATACTCTCGTTAGTGGGATGTGTCTACTAGACCGCTACCCGACATGATGTGCTAGCACGCGTAGCTCAGCGCGATTATTAGCCTGCCTGATGTAGCCCGCTAGCTTATAGTATAGAAATACAGACTTCCATGAACCCTAGCTCCCACATCATGACCCATCCTTCTCGTGCCAACTCCTCTCGCGTCACCTTCTCTCGGCCTCTATGCCACCGCTTTCGTAGACCGCAATGATAACCCTTCTCTTTCGAGTAGTCGAGCACCTAAAAGACCCTGGTTTGGTTTTGGTAACTGAGTGACAACTGGTGGAATAATAGTTTGATTAAGTGTTGATTAAGCTAGGTCTAGTCCACACTAAGGTGTTGAGCAAGAAGGCAACCATGGAGGACATGGTGATGGCCAAGATGTGGTCAAGTGCTCAACGTGGATGAGAAGGAGAGAGATGGAGTGGGCAGCAAGCCCGAAGGCAAAGGTAATATTAATATTGCTTTGCTTTTGTCGGGCAAGGTGCAATAGAGTGCACGGTCAGGTTGAGGAAAGACGGTTAGTCCTATTAAAAGGCGAAGTCTAAAGAGATTACGGTTATCTAGCGCCACTAGGTGATGTTTAACTATACATGTGCATTAGACCTAGTGACCGGTGAGGAAGCAAGTGAAAATGTTATGTAAATGTTTTAAAAAGTTAACTCTGTGCTTAAGGTGTTAGTGTCATGTGCATTGAAATTATTAGCAATGCATCAAATCAAATAAGTTTTTCATGTGACCCATGATTTTAGTTTTATCTAATGTCACTTCCAAAATATTATATTCCTCGATCTACTTCCACGTGCTTACATTTTATGACCAACTGTGTTTATTTAGAAAAATGATGAAGGCCAACAAATTATAGAAAAAATTGTTAACTGACGGTTGGATCAACCCAGGTTAACCATTGGATCAATTGGTTCTGGCCCTATCAGGCCATTTGACTTTGAGGTTGGCCCCTATGACCCACTAGCCTTACTTTTCAGGTCGTGTCAACTATCCAATGGGTCGACCTGACCCATTTCCACCCCTACTCAATGCCCACTTCCATCCCGACCCACGGGAATAGACCGGGTGAGCGGAATAGACCGGGTGAGCCCGCTAGGTAGTTCACCCAACACATAAAAGCAAGACTAGTGGGTCATAGAGACCGGCTGTTGACCCGGTAACATGTGTTTGCATTATATAACAATCCTTTTTTTCAATTTGTTGATGTACTATATTTTTTCGAATAAGCACAGTTATTAGCTTGTATTCCCTCCGTCCAAAAAGACCATTGTTCTAGCTTTGAATCCGGACAAGCTATTATGCATTACCAAGTCAATTTGCAAGATAACGGGACCATTGCACAACAAGATTCACTGCTTACAAACAAACAAAAAAATCATTTACACACGCTTCCACCAGAATCATGATGACCATGAAGTTACAAAATTACAGCAGCCCGATTGATCTAAAGAAAGAAACCAAAGAAGCTAAGGGACGATGAAGGGGATGACCATTGACAAGAATCCATCATATGTAAGAGTGGCCGAGCCAGTGTAGCGGGTATCCTTCTCCTTGAATTTCTCAGTTAAACCCTGCACACAACGAGCACGTAAAATAAAATGAATATATATCAGTAACTACAACTTGTAATCCTTGATTCACTCCATAGGCTGTAGTATCCAAGCAACAAAACTAACATACCTTCACAATCATCCCACATCTACAAAGAGCAGAAAGATATACCAAGTCAGGTCACATGTGCTCAGCCACTGAAATGTGGATAAGAATAGAAAGGTTATTTTTCACAACAAATTACTTACTCCACAAAGTTGTCAAAGTCTAGCGCGCCATTGCTAGGCACACCATTGTTGTAATTCGCTATAAGAAGCTCGATGACAGAAGGTGGAACGGCATATCCAAGGCTACGAAGAGCTTCGGTCAACTCACGGGAGTCGATTTTGCCACTCCGATCCCTATCGTATCTGTCGAAAATTCCCTAGATGGTGCCATGGAGAAAAATCAATAAGCAGATCACCAATTCTGAATCACAGCATATAGACGATACTTCAAATTCCAAAATAAACATGTCAACAACAATAATGCTAGTTCGCCTTTTGACTTCTTTCATCATTACATTACACATGATTTGAGCAGCAGCTGTGCCATACACAGAAACATGGCCTCCACTCAAATCATGCATAAGATTCTTGCATAATGAAAGACAAGTTGATAACCAATGGTACTTTTTGTATACATAATTTGTTATTGTGTGCGGCTTGGATGCAAAAACAGTGTTATGCATCACAAATTGGACCAGTGGCACAACAAGAATGTAGCAATTGTGCATTGTGTTTGTAATTGTAACTGAACTGAGAAATCCTGCAATACTCACCCGCCATTGCCCAAGGCAATTCCAGAGAGATACAAACTGTGTTGGCCCTGCAACGTGGAAGCAGCATGGGGTCAGTAGCTTGTATATACCATTCTGACACGGAAAATGTTATAGCTGCTTTGAAGAAAATAAGTACATGCAACAAAGGTCCTGAATAAAGAGAGGAGATGAATGCTATTTTTTCCCCGGAAGAGAGATGAATGGTACTAAAAAGTTGTTAACCGGCACACGCGCAGAAGGATGGTAATCAGAAGCTTTACAGAAACAGAAAGAACAATTCCCCTAAAATAGTAAGGATGGCGTACAGCACCAACTGCTACTTCGTTACCATCACTGAGCATTCATACTATCTGAGAAGCAGCAGCAATACAAGCAACTAGCACCGTGCGATTTCAGGTTTGAGCAGGTAATGAGCTTAGGGGGTGTTTGTTGGTTTAGTCGCTCCTAAAATTCATGTCACATTGAATATTTAGATACTAATAAAGAATATTAAATATAGATTAATTACAAAACAAATTACATAGATGGAGGCTAATTTGCAAGACGAATTTTTTAAGCCTAATTAATCCGTCATTAGCACATGGTTACTGTAGCACCACGTTGTCAAATCATGGACTAATTAGGCTTAAAAGATTCGTCTCGTAAATTAGGCGCAAGTTGTGCAATTAGTTTCGTAATTAGTCTATATTTAATACTCCATGCGTATATCAAACATTCGATGTGACACAAATTCTAGGAGGTCCTGTGCAAACCAAATAGACCCTTAATCTTTATATCCAAATTGAAGTTGCACGCTGAAGAGAACGATTAGAAATGAAACAATTGAGCTAGCACTGTGCAATCAGAAGTGGCAGGCACTATTGGGAATCTGAACCTTAACTATTATATTGTTGCGGCAACAGAGTTTGCAGAGGCGAATTAAATCCTTGATGCAGCATGCAAGAAGAAAGAGAGGAGCGATTCAGGAGCAGGGCCGGGCGTTAGTTACCCATCCGTGAGGGCGTGGAGGAGGAGGGGTCGTTGAAGAGGAACATGAGGAGGCGGACGGTGCGGATGCTGAAGCGGTGGTAGGCGGAGGAGAGCGCCCCCTGCAGCTCGCGCTCGTCGATGGCGCCGCTGCAGTCGCGGTCGGCGGCGCGGAAGGCGCGCTCGACGTCCGGGTGCGTCCCCGGCGGGAACGCGACGGGGACGAAGCCGTAGCCGCCGGAGCCGAATCCGCCCGCCGCCACCTGCGGGGGCGGCGGAGGGTAGGCGGCGGGCGGGTACCCGCCGTAGGGAGGACGAGGAGGGCGGGGCGGCTGTGGTGGTGGCGGGCATGTGCGGCGCCGGCGGGGCTGAGGGCGGTGGCCTTGGCTATACCCGCCGCCGCCGCCGTAGCTGTAGCTGTGGCCGTAGCGGTTGTAGTCGGCCATGCTACGGGGCGGTGGAGAGGGGGGAGAGCGAGGTGGCGTGGCGACTTCCTCCCACCTTGTTCGTGCTGGGCCTGTCGAGGGCGGCTGGTGGGTGGGACGGGTGCCGAGCAACAGAAACCGGGCCTGGCCAGCTAAAAAAAATGCTCTGCTGGTGGTTCAGGAACGGAGGAGGAACTCAGGAGCAGATGCTGCTCATGCGGTGTGATCTTGTATATATTCTCATGCCCTGCGCGTGTCATGGAACCGACGTGAAGTTTCTGATCCCGAGACTTCAAGACGACCGCGCGGAGGAAGGACGAGGAAGAGGGGAAGAAGGAAAACACCATTCATCGTCATCTTGGCAGAGCGCGCAGGCGTGCGTGAGCGACTTGGCTAAGCAACCGCCCGTCGTACCGTACCCAACTGCCGGAACGGAACCTCTTTGTCATCTTCCACGCCGAGTCGAAGCGAGCGTACGGGCTAACGCGAACTGCTGCGAACAAGCGAGTGCGCCGCCATCGTCATCAGCCTCCACCAGAAGCAGTAGAAGGCTCGTGCTTTCCCGCGGCCGCCATATCCGATCCCTCCACCGTATTGGACAAGTAGGCCGCCTTTCATTTCCTATGCTGAAGTACCAGGACACTGCGAGTGGGATCGTGCGACTTCACCTTTTATTGGCTACTTTCCTAGAACAAAGTTCTTACCAGAGATAATTTGAGCAAGAGTAAATCTAGTATTGACAATGGCATTGCTTATTTTGAAGGAGGGAGAGAGGGTGAATCACCTGTTCTTTGAGTGTAACGTATATAAAACAGTCTTAGTTTTTGTAAGACTACGAAGGTTAAAGCCAAAGAGCCTCCAGTCCAACTGTTAGCGCGTCCCGACGACACCCTCATGTTCTGGGTTCGAGCTCCCGTGAGAGTGAATTTAGGAAGCACAGGTCTAAGAACCGGTGCAGGACGACGGTGCCGCTGTGTAAGGGTGGGGGCAGTGGTTCGGGGGTTTTTCTGGGCCTGCATGAGAATGTCTTCTTCTTAATGCAATGTCTGGAGGTGGTCATACCCTCAAGGTCCAGTTTTTTTTTTCCCAGAAGGTTAAAACGGCAGCGCCATAGGGCAGTTTAGGTAAAGGTTACAATTAAGAATTCAATGTGAGGTTAACTGGAAGAGGAAGCTTTTGAAGAGGTTTCAAACGGCGTCCACCATTGAGCGGATGGCGAGACATCAGGGGGTAGCCCTCCTAAAGTTGCAATGAGTATTTGTAACCCAAATATCCCACAAGTTGTTTCCAATAGAAGATGGGTTGGAATTTAACTTCACCTCATCAAGGATAATTAAAAAGGGATTTTAGTGCATAATATGCATACTCGTCAGCCTACAAATAATGTATATATTGTCAACCATACATTCATCCCACGCCTGCAATATGCATATCATCAGCCTACAAATAATGTATATATGTGGTGCAACCATACATTCATTCACGCTCCTGGTAAAAAGAAAACGCCCTGAAGCCCAACTTTCATTCAGTGACACTGCTCGACTAAATTGTGCCTCTGCCCATTTAAAACACCATAAAAATTGACCATTTATTCTGTTTAGTTAGTGCCATCTAGCCCAAATAAACGACTATTAACTAGTAGGTGATCACTGGTTACTGTTAAGTTTTAGAAGAAAAAAAACGATGCGGTGAACTGTTTCTCATATATCATGTTAACTTGTCTTTGTTTGCATTAAATTTATACATTACGATTTTTATCATCTATATCCATAATTTTGCAACGCTAGTCAGGACAAAAAATGGTGCTAACCGTGCCACGATCTACATCAGGACAACTATAATGAAATCTGAATACATCAGGCTGGAGTTTTTTTTTTTTTTGTTTTTGTCACAGGTCTAGATCTGTCCTGTAATACTCGAGCGTTTTTCGGGCCCATGCGCTCGGCTCGGCCTTGGATGCAGCAGGTTGCGATGACCCATCGCCGTCGGATATTATGCCAATAATCCGTGGACGGTGAGTTGGCGGGGCATCGGGGCCGACTGCCAAAAAGAAATCGAGTGGTGCCGTGCACACACTACTTTAAGGGTTTCTTCTCGACGAACAAATATTACTTTTCTATCACGACAAATCAGTATAAGGGGATATTTGGTACCACTTTTAAATTTTAGTCGATGTCCCATCAGATATCTGACACGCATGCAATAGATAAAATATAGACTAATTATAAATTAATTATACCAGTTTATAACTAATTACAAAACGAATCTTTAAGCTAATTAGTCCATAATTTGATAATGTGGTGCTACGAAGTAACATGGCTACTGACGGATTATAGGCTTAATAAATTCGTCTCATGAAGTTGCGAATTCTGTAATTTATTTTATTAGTATCCGAAACACCTATGCGACACCATTATATAAACATCCTAAAATTTTAGTTAATGGATCAAACACCCCAAGCCAAATTTTAAGGCCACATACCGTCGCTCGTGGGCCCTCTTAAGTTAGCGTTTGGTTGGGAGACAAGAGGGGGTGGATGGTCCCGACCCTAGTTCGTGGGATGGGATGAGGCATTTTTTGTTTGGTGACGAGAGATGGGACCAATCCATTTTTTGTTTGGTGTGGAGACCTCAAAAGTGGGATCTGCACTGACAATAGAAACCCATTGTAATTTTTCCTTTTTTTCTTTTTTCTTCCTCTCTCTCCCACTTATCCATCCATCCAACAAGCCGCTCACACCATCCACAACCCGCCTCCACCGCGAGATGCGCCAACGACGCGAGCTCGGCCACGCGCCTGGCCGCGAGCCCCGGGCCTCCTCATCGCGGCGCAGGGCCGGCCCCAGAGCTCGCGCGCCTGCCGGGGGCGGAGCTCGTCGGGCCGAGCACGATGGCGCCAGGGGCGGAGCTCGCCGGTGGGCGGGCACGTCGGCGCCAGGGGCGGAGCTCTGCTCCCATGGCCACGCGCGGTGCCTGTGGATCTCTGTCTCGCCGGTCTCCAACCTCCGAAGCTCGCCGGACCTCAGTCACCCATGGACCTCCACCCTGCGGCCTCCACCGCCCCGACCATGGCCTTCTCTCTTCTCTTCTCCGCGTCGCTCTTCTCCCGACAACGCGCGCCTGCGGCTTGGTCCCACCTGGGGCCGACCCGTCGTGAAATTTTGGGGACGGGGTCGCCCCGCATCTCACGCGAATATCGCGGGAGGACGTCCCGGCTCCACTTCGCCTCCGAACCAAAACGAGTTGGATCCCGGGGGACCATCCCACCTGGTCCTCCAACCAAACACACGGTTAGGTTAGCCCACATTTTGTGTGCCATATAAAGATCGCAATGCCCTGTGTGCCCCTGAAAAAGTTCAGTGGTCTTCAGCGCCACTACTTTAACTTTTTCGTGTCCTCCACGCCACTTCCGTCAGTTTAGGCTCTAACGCCGTCAAACTGCAGGTGCGAAAAGACAAAAATACCTTTAAGTCTAAATATGTTATTAATTTTTTTGAGCATCTTAACGACTTCAAATGAAAAAATTCAAAACTAGAAAGTTGTAGATCTCGTCGAGATCTATAATTTTCATATAAAAATTATTTTCATTTAATTCCGCAAAAAAAATAATATGATTTTTCTAAGATATATTAATCATATCAAATTATTTTTTTTGCGAAATTAAATGAAAATAATTTTTATATAAAAATTATAGATCTCGACGAGATTTACAACTTTCTAATTTTGGGTTTTTCATTTGAAGTCGTTAAGATGCTAAAAAAATTAATAACATATTTAGACTTAAGGGTATTTTCATCTTTTCGCACCTACAGTTAACGGCGTTAGAGCCCAAACTCACGGAAGTGGCATGGAGGACACGAAAAAGTTAAAGTAATAACGCTAAGACCGCTAAACTTTTCTAGAAACATATATGGTATTACGATCTTTTATAATGACACGCGGGGAATTCCCTTCATCCAATGGCTGGCTGCTCTATGAATTACCGTTGGCGACCGGGCCCATCATCCACTCCGCTGGCAGAAGCCAGGAGCAGCAGCGGACCAGCAGTGCAGCAGGTACACCAATCGCTTCGTCACCGCGTCTCGCCGCGTAGGCGCCACAAAAACTCCAACGCCGTACGGCCCGGGGTCGCCGTCGCCGTCGCCGTCGAGTCCATCCATGGCTCCGCCCGCCGCCCCCACCGCGCTGCACCACCGCACGCCCCTCCTCCTCCCCCGCCGCGCCACCGCGCGCGCCGCCAGGGCCGCTTCGCTCGCCGTCAGGGCGGCCCAGCCGACACCACCGCTGCCTCCGCTCCACCTCCGCCCCCGAGCCGCCGGCGCCGGAGTTCAAGCCGCCGCCAGGGTTCAAGGTGCCCGAGCCCAAGAGGTTCGAGGTCAAGCCCGGCCAGCAGAACAGCGTCCTCGGCGCCTCGCTCGCCATCCCCCTCCGCCTCAGCACCGGCGTCTTCGTCCTCGGGTACGCACCGTACCGCGCCTTCTCTCGCCATCCGCGCGTCTACCTCGCCTACGGGCTACAGCCAGCCTACACCTGCTTACCTGCACGTGTTACTTCAATTTGCAGGTACTCGCCATCACTTGTTTCTCCATCAGAGATACCATCAGACCAATACGCACTGGAATTCGAGGTGAATCTATTCACATTTCTTTCATTTTAGCTATTATACCATATCATGGAAATCACACGGAGTCGCACAATACGATGCAGTTTGTGAAAATCACAAGAGGCCCACTCATTAAGTAGTTATTAGAACAGTACGCAACTGCAAACATATGTTTCTTGTTGTAGCTTGGAAGGTGAAGGAGGAATCAAAAATAGGACAGTGCAAACGACCAGAA
>NW_027098352.1:0-22117 GCF_019320115.1 Miscanthus floridulus | reverse complement strand
CAGCCGATCAGCATCGCCCGCCTGGGCCAAAAGAGGCCCGAGCCCTCCTGGCCGTTGATCTCAGATCGACGGTGGAGCGCGTAGCTCGGGGCATCAAAACCCCCGGCCGACCGCGCCTCCCTCAACCCTAGCTTCATTTTTCACGCGCACACTCTCTCTCTTCGCCTCACTGCTCTCCCTTTCTCATCTCAGTGAATCACCGAGCGAGCAACCATGGCGAAGCAGCGAGGTCCCGGCGCCGTCGCCGGCCCCCTCGCCGGCGTGCGCGCTCCCCAGCGGGGGAGCGCGCCGCCGTCGAGCGGCCTGGCCGCGGCGCCCCTGTGGCCAGATCCCGGCGAGCCGTGCCCCCTTCGGCCGGCCTTTCTTTTCCCTGCGCGCGCCGGCGTGCTCGACGGCGAGGTGAGCCGAGCCACCCTCTTCCCCTTCTTTCCCCGTTCGGTTTCTTTGATTCGGATTTTTCACGATTTTTCCGATTAGGGTTAGGGTTAGGGTTGGGGACGACACTGTTTCTCTTTTCCCCGAATCACCTTCCTTTTCTCAGATCCGAAGGGATCGAGTTTAGGGTTCAATCGAACCCTTTGTTGGCCGAAGCCCTTTCTTCTTTCTAGATCCGCACTGGATCTCTTCATCTTTTTCTTTTCTAATCGGTACCCGTTCTAGATCTACGTGCTAGTAGGCTCTGATACCATTGTTAATATTCTTTGGATCGACTAGGGTAGATCTAGGCGGATGAACACTTGGATCCGTGAAGCACATGCACATTTAGACCTAGAACACTACACCGAGAGGGGGATAGGGTAGAGAGGTGCTGGTGATGAACCTGAGCCTTCCGATGAAGTCGCAGTTGTGCTGGCCATCGCTGGTTGGGTGATGGAGGCAGCACACGGGCAGCGACGGGTGGAGTAGAGGTTGCACGGACGTCGATGCAGTGCAGACGGGGCGTAGCAGTGACGAGGGCGAGGGTCAGCGGAGCTTCCCGTCGCTGGCTGCGCGCCCTCTTAGATCGGTCTAGGGTTTGTCGGTGGGGTTTACGGCTCACGGCAAACCTCGTGCTTTGAGCCGCCGGCCCCCCACCTCTTTATATAGCGCAGTGCGACGGGGGCCCACCAATCATGTAAGGTTGGGCGCCCCCGATCAGGGCGCGTGACCAAGGCCCAATAGGCCGTTGGGCTTATTGGTTGGGAGATCAATCTAACACAAGCTCCCTAGATTCGAATTCGCTGCTGCAGCCACCCAGCTCAATGCTCTGTGGTCGCTAATGATGCCTTGGAAGCGGACGGTGAAGGTAACAATGAGCTACCGCTCACTCGCTGGTACAACCACCAAACTCAATGCTTGCTGGTCGCTTCTGGCTTGGGCTATGTTTAGTTCACCCTAAATTCCCAATTTTGATACTATGTAAAAAGAAGATTCTCCGTCACATCAAACTTACGGTACATGCATGGAGTACTAACTGTTGACGAAATCAAAAATTAATTACATAATTTGGTTGTACTCTGCGAGACGAACGTTTTGAGCCTAATTAGTCAACGATTAAACAATTATTACCAAATACAAACGAAATGTTACAGTGCAGACTCCGGATTCGCCGCAAGGTTGCTACTGACATCAGGGACATCAAGAGGCGTGTCATTGAGGAGGGCGAGCGGCGTGAGAGGTACAAGATCGATGTCGATAAGCCTGCTGCTGTTGATCCTCGTTTGTTGGATCATTACAAGAAGGCAACAGAGCTCGTTGGCATTGATGAGGCAAGGGATGAGGTGATTAACATTCCGGTGCAGTGGCGAAGCTAGAGTAAATTGGAGGGGGTGCACTTGCCTTTGTGGGTGCATAGAGTTTGATCGTTGGGGGTGCATATATGGTGAAAAATTGAACATATTCACTGTTTTTTTCATTTTTTAGGGAGTGCATTAGCACCCCTTACTATATACCTCTGCCCCTGTTCTGGTGGAAGGGGATGGTGTGTCCAGCCAGCATGGCAAGGTAGTTTCCATAGTTGGATTTGGGGGGCTGGGAAAGACGACTCTTGCTAATGTGGTGAATGCAACTTCGATGCATGGGTCGCCCCTCGACATCTCCGCAGATTGCAACTGTATTGCTGCTGGTTCTCAAAGTTGCCAGATTGGATGAATCCGTCACTTCTGTTCCTCTCCTTCCTATGGATCTCCGTGAAGGAGCTGCACCAGGACGATATCGAAACTCTTGGGAGGCTGCCAGCTCTACGCCATCTGTATCTCATGGTGGACCATGAGAATCTCAAAATCCCTCGGAGATTCATCATTGGTACTTGTTCATTCCCATGCCTTGTAGGATGCAGATTGTTGGGATTTTTAGGAGCCGTGGTATTTCAGCAAGGAGCTATGATGAGGCTTGCAAGCCTTGCCTTCACAGTCCATGCACGGGAGGTGAGAGGAATTACGAGTAGCAATGGTAGATTCAACTTGGGCTTGGAGAACCTGCTGTCACTCCAGGATGTCATGGTTTACTTCCGATCAAGAGGCGCTAGCGAAATGGAAGTTGAAGAGGCAAAGGCTGCACTAAGCCATGCGTTTGAGATTCATCCCAATCATCCCAACTATGACATGTGGGGTTGAAGGTTAGCAAGCCACAGTTGTTATCTTTTCTATACTTTCTTCTTTTTAGGCTGTTGAGTTAACCTTAATTTTCCTCTGGACAACAGATTTTTGTCCTACAGATAGATGAATCCTGCACATTAGCACATGTTGCATAGCTTTGGAACATTTTCTCAGTAGTTTTGTTTTTGTTTTATTTGCTCATTTGACCAAGGACATGTTGCATGTTGTCTTTTACTTTTCGGTGCCCTTACCACACCATCACTCAAGGAGTCATGTCTACATTTTTAAAAGGAAAGATTTTTGGGTGAACCTATTGCAACTTCTACTAAAAAGCTGACTTGATATGCATACTTTAATGGATAAAACTACATCATTGCTGGTTTCCTCTGCTGATATGATGTTTGTTTCGCCCTTCAACATCTTTATACACTGAAACTACATGACTATTCGTTCCCTACACTGCCATATTGAACTGATCCCAAGCTTATGGACCTCTCTTTCATGTGAATCTCCTTAGTGAGGTTGCTAGCTCCCTGCTATCTTTTTTTTAAAGGTGGGCCATAGAAATATCAAAATCCCTAGAGGGTCTTGTTTTCAAATCATCCCAATACTTATGGATTGTAGCGAAAAATGAACCAATTTCCTCCTCAATCCCTCCTACAGTCTTACTCCCTCCATTCTATCGTATATGTAGGTGCATATCAAAAGCTAAGTAAATAGAAAACCCGGTCACAGACCTGTTCGCGAAGCAAATCTGCACCTATCGAAATTGCGTGACATCTATGGAGTACGGACCCATTTGTACTGGAATAACTCTATGTTGGGCCGTGGGCCTTGATGGCCTTCCTATATTTGCCTCATGGGTGAGAGAGTAAACAACAAAAAGGGAGCAGCATGATGGGCCAACAGAGGATTTCTATTTTTTTTTAAATTTTACTAATTGTTTTTGTGCGAGTGGTTTATCTCTCTCTCTCTCTCTCTTTGCTTGGGTAGTTATCAACATTATGAATAAAATTTTATATATTGCTTGGGTTTGCGGATTTGGTATAGGAATACATGGTCAGAAAATTGCCATTATCTGAAGTATGCATTTGGATTGAGGCATTGTTAACCGTTTTTCTAATGTTCCAATAAAATTTTGTTTTCCACGTTTTCTAGGACCGGTTTAATCCGGTCCAACTCTGCATGGCGATCCAACTGATGTGAAAAATGGTCCGTAATTCTATTCGATGGCAGTACGTTGAGGCGTGAGCTTGTGCTCGCGTTGTGAAGACAACTCGGCGAGAGTGCAGCCATCAGCGATGCCCAGTGCAAGGAGCATTTTATTTTAGAGGTTCAGGTGCTGTGCAAGGATTGAAATGCGAAGGTATGGGCCCTGTTGGGCTTCCACCAACAGGGAAGCAGCAGCACTTCGATCTGACTCATTTCCGGTTCTCTTCCTGCTCTGCTTAGTTCTCTAATTATCTTCTAACCTATTCGTCAAATAAGCCATCTTTTCAGTAGTTCGAGACTATCGTTCGACATAATATGTTGCTATTCAGTTCAATTTTCAAAGCTTGCGGAGATAAGTCAATAATTATAATATGTTGGAGTTTATGAAATATTTTGGGATTTATTGCTTTAAAGTCATACATGCAAATCATTTGATGGTTCTGGGAAACATGAAATACACTTCCATAATTGCGAAAATCAAAGTGACTCCGGGCAAGTTCACAAAAATCCCAGTAATGCATATTCAAGTATCTTACTCAGATGCACACTGGAATTTCAAAGAGCAAGTCCCCATCATTTGCGTAGGCCCTTTTGCTCCGTGCTAGACACTTGCACTCTTACATTGACTAGTGGTCTTACATTGTCCAACAGAGTAGGGAGTGAATGCAGTCACTCAAGGAAAACAATCAAATCCACCTTATCGACCACTTTATCAGCAGTCTCTTCGTCGAACATGTCTTCAGTTATATCCTCAGCTGTAAGACTCTCATCCACTCTGGTGCTCTGCACATAGAACCGTGATGCACCATACTCGCATTGCTCTGGTGCCATCTCAAGTGCTTCCAATGCTATGGTGACACTGCACCTGGATCGCGGTCCAACGATACTTTTGCTTGGCTTTGTGTAGTACGGGAGTGAGCTCGAGGCTGTGATTCTGAAGGCGAAGGCATCGTCTGTATCATTGATCAGCTCAACCGAGCGTGTTATCGCCTTATTATGCTCAAACGGGAAATGAAGCTCAAGTGGCTCAATCTCAAGCATGTCCTCCAAGCAAGAATTTATCTGGAAGAGAAGATAGATATGGATTACCGTCGGTGCAGAAAGTGACCAACAAGTAAATATTTATAGTTTTGTCGTACGTTGTGATCGGAGATGGCCTAGCACTCAATGACACAGGGTTTATACTGGTTCAGGCAACGTGCCCTACGTTCAGTTTGAGTCGGTCGGTGATTTTATTCTTGAGCCCAGGTGCTTGAAGTTTGTAGTGGGGGTTACAAACGAGAAGGAGAAGGACGGGGGTACAAGAGGTCCGGTCGGACTCCTACCAGAAGGGCCGAGAGTGACGGGAGCCCCGCTATGAACTAAGTGTTCGAGCGTGTGCTCGTGGTTCGAACCTGGCGGTTCTGTACTAGTGAACTTGATCGATCTAATGAATCTGAAATGACTTGAACCTCTTTTTCTGTTGGGAGAGAGCGCATCCCCTTTTATAGATAAAGGGGATAGCCCTACAAGTGAGAGGGAAGGAGTATGTTTGCTTCTAAGCCTTGTTGCCCACGCCGGCGGGTATAGGATGATGGTAGACGTCTACAACACTATTGGATGTCAGATGCACGTGGGAGGTTACGTCATCTTGTTCGGGTGTGACAGATGTTGGTACCTGCATATACTGTTGATGTCTAGAGGCATGTGAGGAGTTGCACCATGTTCACTCGGTACGGTAAATCCCGGCGCCCACAATACTGTTGATGCTCAGAGGCATGTGGGGGAGCCTTACCGTATGGGAGTTAATGGCGCCCACAGTACTGTAGGGAAAATGTCGGCGCCTACAACACTGTTTATGTCAGGGAGGTTGCAGAGTACTATTTCTACAGGTGTACAGGGTACGGTCCCTAGTATCGTGGTTTGACTTGTGTGCCTTGCCTTGCTTTCTCCGTCCATTCCCTGGTCCTTTCCGAGCGGGCGTCTCCGGTCGGTTGATCCTAGTCGGCTCTGATTACGCCAGTCGGAGAAGAGCGGTGAGCAGGGGTTTGGCGCATCCCCGGTCGGAGTCGGAGGTGGTGCTTTGGCCAGGTGTTCCGGTCAGAGAGGCCGTTCGGAGGCGGGCTGGAGCCCGAAGTGAACGCTCCGGTCGGAGTGGTGGGCCAGAGTTGGAAACAGATGCTGTTCCTCCTCAGCCAGGTCTTTCGGTCGGTGACTGGATCGCCCTTCTGGCCTGTTTGTTCAGATACTTGGGCCGGCCCATGAGTCGCGCGCTGTCTGCTTGGGCCGAGGCTTTGTTGGGAAACCGACCCACGAGGGCCCCGGGTTTATGAACCCGACAGGAGCCCCCGAGCCCCCGGGAGATTTGGGCAGAATCGTCTGGGGGATTTTTGTCTTAATGGTGGGTGCGCGCGAGCGCACCTGCGGGTGTAGCCCCCGAATCCCCGGATGATTCAGGTAGAATCGTCTGGGGTGTTTGTTAGGGGGCGTGTGTGCGTGCTTTTTAGTCGAGATGGAGTCGTCAACCAAGGCGTCGTTGTGCAGCCGAGACGGTTAGTTTTGGGATCGGACGAGGTAGAGCTCGTGGATCCTGGCGTCGGTGCGCGTCGTGGGATTGGGCGAGACAGTTAGTTTTTAGGGATCGGACGAGGCAGAGCTTGCGGGTCCTAGCGTCGGTGCGCACCGTGGGATCGGGCGAGTCGGAGTCGTGGATCCGTGCGTCGGCGCAACCTATGTAGCCGAGGCAGTTAGTATAGGGATCGAACGAGACAGAGCTCGCTGATCCTGGCGTCGGTGCGCACCGTGGGATCAGGCGAGTCGGAGTCATGGATTCGGGCGTTGGCGCAGCCTGTGCTGCCGAGGTAGTTAGTATAGGGATCGGACGAGACGGAGCTCGCTGATCCTAGCGTCGGTGCGCGCCGTGGGATCGAGCGAGTCGGGGTCGTGGATTTGGGCGTTGACGCAGCCTGTGCTGCCGAGGCAGTTAGTATAGGGATCGGACGGGATAGAGCTCGCTGATCCTGGCGTTGGTGCGCGCCGTGGGATTGGGTGAGTCAGAGTCATAGATCCTGGCCTCGGTGCAGCCCACGTAGCCGAGGCAGTTAGTATAGGGATCGGACGAGATGGAGCTCGCTGATCCTAGCGTCGATGCGCACTGTGGGATCGGGCGAGTCAGAGTCGTGGATCCTGGCCTCAGTGCAGCCCGCGTAGCCGAGGTAGTTAGTTTAGTTAGTTTAGGGATCGAGCGAGCCGGGGCTTGTGGATCCTGATGGGGTGAGTTCAGGGTCGCAGACCCAGGCGTTTCGTGTGCAGTCGAAGCATAGCCAGATGTGGCGAGTTTGGGGTCGCAGACCTAGGCGTTTGGTGCACAGTCAAAGCATAGCCGGATAGGGCGAGTTTGGAGTCGTAGACCCAGGCATTTTGGTGTCTTGAGCCCCTGAGCCCCGTTGGGCTTTAGTAGGGGTCGGTTTTGAGTTGTGTGCGTTACCCCGTCCTCGGTTTCTCACAACCGGAGGGGCTGAGTTTTGTCGCTTGTCCCGATCGCTCGGGCTCGAGTGACGCGCTTGGTGAGTTCGCTAACGAGTATGATCGAGTGGAATCCAGGTCTGTCGTTCGTGACAGGGTCAGCATAGCCCTCTTGTGACATTTCACTGCTCCTTTACCTGTAACCCGACAGATGCCTGGGTCATTCCGGAGACCGACTCAGGTGACTGTCGATGGGGAACCCTACGGACCCCCATAGACCGTACTATAGGGAAGTGGGCCTTGGTAACAAGGTCCACAGCCCAATCGCCAAGAAGAGCACGGAGCAAAGCAACGTGTAAGACCAAAACTCCAATTCGGACTATACAAGGAAAGGCGCTCGTAGCATAGCTTAGGACTCTGACCTTGTATCCAAGTAGAACACAAACAACTCCTCTCAGCACCTAGACTATAAAGGGCTGGTGAGGATATCCCTTGTAAGGAACGGAACATACCCAATATTCAAAGCAATACGACGCAAACAGGCTAACGCCGAACTGGATGTAAGGTTATTACTCGACCAAGTCGAGGGCCTGAACCAGTATAAATCGTGAGTCTCTTTGCGTAACCGCCGAGTTCCACTATTCGCCGAAGCCCGAACAACTATCCCGGGTACCCCCGTGGCAGGCTATCAGTGGTAAAACATCGACAGCTGGCGCGCCAGGTAGGGGCTTTCGATGATTTTTTTCTCGAGAGCTCGGCGGACCTCAACCTCAAGATGACTTTTTCGGCGGGAACAACCTTCATCTTCGGATCCTGGATCTACGAGGCTGACGGCGACGGCAAGCTATGTACTCATCTCCGAGAAGAAAAAGAATTCGATGACAAAGTTGAATATGAACTCGCCGAGAAGATGATGAAACTTTCAACTTCAGATCCAACTCGGAATGAAGAAGAAAGCGGATACGAAACTAACTCTGAGAAAGAGATACAACCCAACTCCAAGACAATCTTCACAGCAAAAGAGCCAAGCCTAATTGGACTTGGAGACGCAACAACAATCGTGAAGGAATACAACTCGTACGACTCCAAAAAGAACTCAGGAACGTACGGACTATACAACACGGCATCAATCTACCAACACTTTACCCAAGACAAGATGAACTCAGCAAGAAAAATACTCCTAGAGGGAGCACAAGAAGGGATGATCATGACAGTTACCCCACAAGACGGTGTGGTGCATTGGCCGGGTTCTTTCACCTCAAGCAAAGCCCAGACTAGCACGTACATTGAAGAACTACCTTATCAAGAGGGAAAAGAACTCGGATCCAGCTCAGAAACTACCGACAGCTCAACCAAACGAAGATGAAGTACCGTACAAGAAGAGCTTGGAAGAGGTACACTGTATACATGGTGGAGCAGTTAGAACAACCTTTGGAACCACCACAGATACCAGATATAAAATCTTCAGACGAATCAGAAGGCAACATCTCGCTGGATGAGAAAAGCGACAGCAACGAAAATGATGAGCAAAGGCTAGCAAGACTAAAGAAGAATAAATTGAAGGCTGGAAGAAGGAACAGGGCTAAACAAAGGAAGCAAATCTGGAATAAGTACAAGGCGGAACTAACGGAATACAACAGAAAGAAGGCGAAAAGAGAAGCCGCAAAAAATAGAAAAAGGGAAAGAATTGAAGAATTAACAAAGGAGTTGCACACCCTCACGAATAACAGAAAAACAAAGGAAGATCAAAAGAAAGAAGTCAGGGGATCAGAAAAACAACCCGGCGAAGAAGTTCCACAGGAGCCACAAGGAGAGCAACCACCCAAAAAATCAAGCTTTCAAAGGCTAGGACCAGTAGAGAGTGCTGATGTTAATGGAAGGCAGGAACATTACTTAAAGCAACAAGAAAGAGGCAAACCAGAATTGAGCCAACACTACCAGGAAATATCAAGAAGATTTGACAAAGAAGATGACTACGGAGAATCCGAGTTAAAAGAAGACAGGTCTTATTACAGAAGGGCAAGATCGCCAGACTACGAAAGAACGGAACCATACGACAGATTCCCTTGTTTCGCAGGAAGACTACAAACATTGAAGCTACCACACAAATTTAAACCAGCAAATCATTCCAAGTACGATGGCAAAGTAGAACCAAGACAATGGCTAAGAGTTTATTCCCAATCTATTGAGTTAGCCGGAGGAGATGACGACATCAAGGCTCTATTTTTCCCAATGGCCCTCGAAGCAATGCCACTACAATGGTTTGACAAATTGAGGCCAAGATCAATCAGATATTGGGAAGACTTGCAAGAAGCTTTCTGCAACAACTTTGCAGGCATTATTACCCATCCAATGACCGCAGCCGAGTTGAAAGGAGTAAGGCAAAGGAGAGGAGAAAGTCTAAGGGAATACTATAGAAGATTCGGAGAATTCAGGGCTCAAGTCCACGACATTACCGACAGAGAAGTGATAGAAGCCTTTGTGGAAGGAATCTTAGCAAACTGGCAATACAAGGACTATTTCAATGAGAACCCAAGAACAAATGAAGATTTCAAGAGGGTTGTTGAAAAGCTGATTTCATCAGAAGAAAGAACCCGGCATCGGTTTGCTAGGGACAACCTAGAAAATAGAAGAACTGATTACAGATAGCAAGACAAAAGGCCGAGGCAGGACAACATGGTGGCAACCACAGACAACAAGAGAAGATACAATGACAACAGCAACGGTGGCAATTACAATGGCGACTACAACAATAACAACAACAGTAATAGCAACTATTGGAGCAACAACTACCGAGGAAGAGCACCGGAAAACATAGAGGACATGCCATGTCACATACACCCAGGAACCAGACACAAGTTAGTTGAATGCAACACTTTTCAGTGGCAATTCATGAAGAGAGAAAACAGGAATCAAAACAACTTAGAGCAAAAGAAAGAAGAATCCAAGAAGGAGGAAAAGAAAGCTGAAGGGGATTATCAAGAACCCCAACGCCAATTAGCAGTAATATTCTTTGGTGTTCCTAACACACGAAGTAAAAGGCAAGAGAAATTAGCTCACAGAGCCATCATGGCAGCTGAACCAGCCACCCCAAGGTATGTAGATTGGTCAGAGTACCCCATCCACTTCACGAGAGAAGACCAATGGACCAGTGCAGCAAACGCAGGATGCTACCCGCTGGTACTGGGTCCAACTATCACAGGAGTGGTAGTAACTAAAGTACTCATCGACAGAGGAGCCGGGCTCAACATAATTTTCGCAGATACTCTCAGAAGGATGAATCTGGATTGTGAAGGACTAATGACACCAACAAGCACACCATTCTATGGAATAGTACCCGACAGAGCAGCTATGCCACTCGGACAGATAACCCTACCAGTCACCTTTAGCACACCAGACAAATACCGGACGGAATTCATCAAATTCGAAGTTGCAGACTTTGAATCATGCTACCACGCAATACTTGGGAGACCAGCTTTAACAAAATACATGGCAGTGCCACACTATCCATACCTACTACTCAAAATGCCAACAACAAAGGGCGTATTATCATTGAAAGGAGATCTAAAGAAAGCACATGATTGCGACGTACAAGCAGTACAAATATCCGAAAGATTACAAGACATAAAGGAAGGAAAGGAGATTGCAATACTAGCCAACGAAATGAACCCGGATGAGATTCAAATACTGGCTAAGAAGCCAAGCAACTTTGCACCACCAAAAGAAGCCGCTACCAAGACTATTGACTTGTTGACTGGTGACCTGGAGAAGACGACAATCATCAGTGCAAATCTCGATCCCAAATAGGAACTCACGCTCACCAACTTTCTTTGGGACAACAAAGATATCTTCGCTTGGAAGCCGGTCGACATGCCAGGGGTCCCAAGAAAGTTGGCTGAGCACATAATTGATGTGAACAAAGGGTCCAAACCCATTAAGCAGAAGCTACAAAGATTCGCTCCAGACAGAAAAGCAGCAATCAAAAAAGAGATCACCAAGCTCATGGCAGTGGGATTCATCAGAGAAATAATCAACCCTAATTGGCTTGCCAACCCGGTCCTAGTTGAGAAGAAGAATTCAAAAGAATGGCGCATGTGCATTGACTACACAGACCTCAACAAACATTGCTCAAAAGATCCATATGTTCCTCCAAGGATTGATCAAATCATCGACTCAACAGCAGGATCAACTCTATTATCCTTTCTGGATTACTATTTAGGCTATCATCAAATATCTCTAAGAGAAGAAGACCAAAGCAAGACATCGTTCATTACACCATTTGGGGCATATTGCTACAAATCAATGCCTTTTGGGCTAAAGAATGCAGGAGCAACATATCAAAGAGCAATTCAAACTTGTTTAGGGAATCAAGTCGGAAGAAACGCAGAAGCATACATTGACGATGTGGTAATCAAGACAAAAGAACTCAGATCATTGATAGAAGACCTCGAGGAGACTTTCAAGAATCTAAAAGCATGGTAGTGGAAGCTAAACCCCACAAAGTGTGTTTTTGGGGTCCCATCAGGACAACTACTCGGATTTATAGTCAGCAACCAAGGAATTGAAGCAAGTACAAATCAGGTTAGAGCCATCATGGATATGAAACCTTCAAAGAAAGTTAAAGACATACAGAAGCTTACAGGATGCATGGCAGCACTCAACAGATTCATCTCCTGACTAGGAGAAAAAGGGCTACCTTTTTTCAAATTATTGAAAAAGGCAGGAAATTTTGAATGGACATAAGAGGCAGAAGAAGCATTCCAAAAGTTAAAAGAATACCTGGCATCATCACCAGTAATGACACCACCAAAAGGCAAAGAGGACATGATGCTATACATTACAGCAACCAAGAACGTTGTCAGCACAACAATTGTGGTTGAGAGAGAAGAACCCGGACACGCTTACAAAGTGCAGAGACCAGTCTATTACATAAGCGAAGTACTAACAGAATCAAAAGTGAGATACCCACACGTGCAAAAACTACTTTATGCAGTGTTGATATCATCAAGAAAGCTGAGACATTATTTCCATGAACACAAGATTACAGTGGTAACCAATTTTCCACTTCAAGACATTCTACGCAACAAAGATGCAACAGGTCGGATATCAAAATGGGCAGTAGAACTTGGTGCTCTCAACCTAGACTTCAAACCAAGAACAGCAATCAAATCTCAAGCATTATCCGACTTCATTGCTGAATGGACAGAAATCAGTCAAAAAGAACCCGAACCAATACTTGATCATTGGAAAATGTATTTTGACGGTTCCCTAAAGTTAGGAGGAGCCAGAGCAGGAGTGCTATTCATATCACCAGAAGGAAGACAGTTAAAGTATGTGCTACAAATACTTTGGCAGGCAACTAACAATGAAGCAGAATATGAAGCATTAATACATGGTCGAAGAGTTGCAAGCTCACTTAGGATTAAAAGGCTACTTGTCTATGGTGATTCAGCTGTAGTAATCAATCAAGTCAACAAGGATTGGGATTGTACAAAAGACAATATGGATGCATACCATGCAGAAGTCAGAAAATTGGAGAAATTTTTTCAAGGGCTCGAAATCCATCATGTACTAAGGGATTCCAACGTTGCAGTAGATGTGCTAGCCAAACTGGGATCAGATAGAGCAAAAGTACCACCTGGTATATTTGAAGAAGAACTCACAGCACCATCTATCAAACAACCTGGGAACACAGAAAAGGAGAAGGAGACAACAGATCCAATGGAAATAGATCAAGCAGAAGAACCAGACCAATCAAGACAGATCATGGTCATACAAAATGATTGGAGACAAACATACATTGATTTTCTCAAAGAGAAGAAACTACCCAAAGACAAAGTAGAAGCAACCCGGGTTATACGAGGAGGCAAAAACTATGTTCTGGTGGGAGACAAACTATACAAAAGAGCAGCATCATCTGGAGTACTGCTTAAATGTGTTCCAATAGATAAAGGAAAGGAAATCTTGGATGAAATCCACTCAGGATGTTGTGGAAATCATACAGCCTCTAGGACACTGGTCGGCAAAGCATTTAGAACTGGGTTCTATTGGCCAACAGCACTCAAAGATGTAGAAGAACTCGTCAAAACATGCAAGAATTGCTAAATGTTTACCAGACAATCACATGTGCCCGCTCATAATTTGATATGCATACCACCAGCTTGGTCGTTCTCATGCTGGGGGCTGGATCAAGTAGGACCACTCAAAAAAGCAAAAGGAGGCTTCGAATACATATTTGTGGCAATCGACAAATTTACAAAGTGGATTGAATATAAACCTTTGGTCAAATACAGTGTAGAAAAGGCAGTGGAATTCATACAAGACATCATGCATAGGTTCGGCATGCCCAACAGAATAATCACAGATCTTGGTTCACCATTTACAGCAAGAGAATTTCAATACTGGGCAAAAGATTGTGGGATAGAAATCGACTTTGCATCAGTAGCACACCCACAGGCCAATGGACAAGTCGAAAGAGCAAATGGACTCATATTACAAGGCTTAAAACCAAGATTATATGAAGATTTGAAAGATTATGGTGGAAAATGGATCGACGAACTACCAAAAGTAATATGGGGTTTATGAACCCAGATCAGCAGAGCCACCGGCTACTCACCTTTCTTTCTGGTCTATGGATCAGAAGCAATACTACCAGCCGACTTGATATGGCTATCTCCAAGAATAGAACAATACGAAGAAGGCGAAGCCAAAGAAACAAGGCGGTTAGAAATTGATTCAATAGAAGAAATAAGAGACAGTGCAATAATCCAAAATGCAAGATATCAGTAAGGACTACGAAGACATTATGACAAAAGTACTCAGCCCCGATCACTAAAGCCAGGGGACTCAGTATTACGACTAATCCAGAAGAAAGATGGACGACACAAACTACTCAGTCCATCGGAAGGACCCTTCATCGTGAAAAACGCAACAGGACCCGGCACATACGAGTTGATGACTCCAGATGAAATACCAGTGAAGAATACTTGGCATATCAGCCAACTCAAAAGATTCTACAATTAGTACAACATATTGTAGTCAAGCTTCAAGAGAAATAAAGTAGAAATTCTTCAAGAAGAACGACTTCAGATATAAGCCCTGTCAAACCGACAAACCAACCCGTAATTAGGTTGGGGATAAAAGGGGCATCCATGTTAACAGCCAACTCAGAAACGGTTGCGCTACACGGGCAATTTTGTCACTCAACCATATGGAGATGGTTTGACTGATGGCCAACGGCCAAATAGCTTCTTGGGTAAGGAGACCCAAGCTAGCATTTGTCACTCTATCATAAAAAAGATATTGTACGACTGACAGCCCTGTCCAACGGACAGAACCAATCCATAATCAGGTTGGGGAAAAAGGGGCAGCCCTGTAGACAGCTCAACCCAGAAACGGTTGTTGCTAAACGGGCGCAATCGCTTACCCCAAGAGCTGGTACGATTGCTTACTTACCCTGCAAACAGCCAACCCAAAAACGGTTGTGCTATACGGGTCCGATCGCTTACCCCAAGAGCTAGTACGATCGTTTACTATGCCCAACAAGCGGCGCTATCTACAAAAACAGCTCGGTCGCCTACCCCAAGAGCGGTATGATCGACTACTTCGCCCAAGGAGCGGCACAACCACTCCAACAACCCGGTCACCTACCCCAAGAGCGGTACGATCGACTACTTCACCAAAGGAGCGGCACAAGCTCTCCAACAACCCGGTCGCCTACCCCAAGAGCGGTACAATCGACTACTTCACCCCAAGAGCGGTACAATCACTCCAACAACTCGGTCGCCTACCCCAAGAGCAGTACAATCGACTACTTCGCCCCAAGAGCGGCACAATCACTCCAACAACTCGGGCGCCTACACCAAGAGCGGAACGATTGACTACTTCGCCACAAGAACGGGACAATCAAGCAACTGCTCGGCCGCCTACTCAAAGAGCAGTACGACCGACCATTTTGCCCTAAGAGCAGCACAAGCAACAACTACAACTCGGGCACCTACCCCAAAAGCGAGAAAACGAGCTATGGCAAAGCACGAAAAAGCCACAAGGAAAGACAGGGCGAGACCTGTCCATATCATTCAAAGACAAATTAGAAGAAAAGAAAGACAGGATGAAGCCTGCTCACATCTTAAAAATTCAGAGACAAGTATATTACAAGGACATCAAAAGAAAGTTGACTTTTCACATCTGTTCAAGAAGACGGAGGAGAAGGAGGAAGTACATTCATTTGATAAAGAATTTGGTCTGATAGACCACTAAGCTCTACTTTGGCCTCCTCCCACTGTCTTGAAAACTCAGCCGTTACAGAAGCTTCAGTAATCTGCTCAAGAGGGGCATCAGGAGCAACAACCCGGACATATGAAACCACATTGTTGATGCATCGGTGAAAGCCACCCCTTACAAAATCATAAAACCGGGAAGAAAGCACCGGTATTATGCCTCCAAGGCCTAGATCTTGGTCTTCTCGCCGACAGACTGAAGCAATGATTGGAGCGACTGCAGCATAAAGAACCCAGAACTGCTCATGGGTAGCCTTCAACTTCGCCTGCAGATCTCGAACAGATTTTATGGCCTGAACAAGATCTCGGTCAGCACCAGATCGTATCAATTTTGCCTGAGCAAGAATATCTTGGGTTTCTTTCAGTTTTAAATCAGCAAGGGTACTTACAGACTCAGCCTGATTTTGTGAAGTACGGAGGGTGTCAGTCATCGCCTCCCTATATTTCAACCAGTTTTCTTTTTCACGAGCAAGAGCTGAAAGAAAGCAAATCAACAACTCAGAAAAGAAAAAAGAGCAAAACCAAGGGAAAGCAGTCGATCAACAAAAGATTAACTTATCAGCCAACCTCTCCTTCAAGTCAGAATTCTCAGCCTGAGCGGTATCACGTGCCTTCTCAGCATCAAGCACCTTGGCATTAAGGGCGGCCTCCGTCAGAGCATGCTGCTCCTTCTCATAAGTCAGGACAACTTTAGCCTGAGCCAGCTCATCTTCCTTTATTTTTAAATTAGCCTCACTAATGGCAGTAAATTGCGCCTCATGAGGACTGAACAAGACATCCTGATCTTGAAGTAAAGACTGCAAAGCAAAAATATGTGAGACAGAAGCAGAAGAAACCAATATCGAAAGTCAAAAAGAACTCGGATACCTTGAGTTTGGCGCCATATACGCCCGAAAAGTTCTCCCATAAAGAGAACACCTCAGCCAACCGCTCAACACGGCCGAGCTGAGCCACTTCCTCTCCGCTTTGAGTCAACATAAGAGTGCTCGGCAAGGGAGAAAAAAGCTGACCAGCATCAGCGGTTCCAACAGCAGCAGTGGAGGAAGGGTTGTTCTCGACGGGCTCCTCCACTCGATCATTACGAGCAGATGACTCCGGGATGTCCAACAAGGACAACGAAGCCGGCAGCCGGGGGCAGCAAATGGGCTACTCAAGCTTTCTTCAACCCGGCGCCACACAGGGGGAGTCGCCGGAGTAGCATTAGCCTCCTCCTCAACTCATGCTACAGGAGAAGGAGCAGGAGGAGGAGAAGCTACAAAAAAGAGAATTTGTTTAGCAAAAATGAGACTAAACAAAAGGCAAAAGCACAAAACAAAAAAGAAGCTGACCAGTAGCAGAATCCTGCAAATTATCCCCAACATCAAGAGCCAAGGAGGAAGAAATACCTTCTGAAGGCCTGCATTTGAAAAAGAACCCGAATTAATCAAAGATAGAAGCAAAAATTATCAGGACAAAGAGAAAAGAAGCCGAAGCTTACTTGATAACCTTCTTGAAGCTACCTGCCACCCCTGAGAAGCCAAGATTCGGGAGTGGCACATTGAACAAATCATCCTCAACCACCTCAAAGGAAGGGATTGGGACGGCCTCCGGAATAGAAGCAGATACAACTGTCACAGAAGGGGCACAGGGTGCCGGTTTACGACTATATTGAAAAAAGCAATTCAGTTATTTAGAAAATGAGCAAAAAGACAAGCACAAGGAAATTTACAGCAGAAAACTTACGGGCGAGGAGTAAGGGGAACGTTATCATCAGACTCCTCCTCATGAACAATAACAGAGTGACCATCTATCAAAGCAACAAACAGAGCCCAGATTAGCGAGACAAATCAAAACAAAGCTAGGAAAACAACTCGGGAAAGGCTCAGCACAAGCTCACCTACGAGAATATTACCTGTTGGAGGATGTTGACGAGTTGAGCGTCGCCTCTTGGGCAACGACTGCTTAGAAGCAGCCTCAGTCCGCCGCTTCCTAGATAACAAGATATATTGAGCAATCCGAGGATCAGGAACATACTCAACATAGGAGTGTTGACCTTCAAATAAGCCAGTAGACAACCTGGCGGAAGAAGAACCTGGCCCGGTGGCAGCAACTACCACAGGACCGGCAACAGCATCATCATCTTCATCTCCTTCTTTGGCGGGCTCTTCAGCAGCCGCCTCTCCAGCTACGACAACAGCCACCTCGAGCGTAAAGGCCCGACCAAAACCCTGCAAGAGAAGAAGAAAGAAGTCAAAAACAGAATATGAAGTGCAAGAACCCAAAAAAGAACTCGAAGGAGATTACCACTTACCTCAGAAGGAGGATGAGCAGTATCATACTCTTCAACACGAGCAGGCATTACAGAGACCCCACACAGAATACGCCCTAGGCGTTTAAGAACGACCTCCTCAGGCAACTCGACATCAGGAACAAGTCAGGAAGAATCTGAGGGCCCAGTATATTCAAAGCCGTAATGCACCCTCTGCATAAGAGGTTGCACCCGGCGATGCAAGAAACTGGCAACTATACAATTGCCAGTCAAGCTTGCATGTTTAAGCACTGCAACTCGAGCGAGCATAGGCTTCAGAGCAGCACGCTCAGCAGAAGAGATTTTATCCTTCCAGATAGGGAGGGGAACGGGAAGAACAGAGAGATCATGAGAAAAGGAAAGAGCAGGTTTTGAAATATAAAACCACTTCTCCGCCCAATTCCTGACAGAATCAGAAAGGGTAGGAGAAGGGAAAGAAACTCCCTGACGGGATTGGATAAGGCAACAGCCGAGAAAAGGAGTATTATTTCCGTCTGACAAACGCACACGGAAAAAATGATGAAAAAGAAGAAGATTTGGAGGAATTCCAACGAAAACCTCGCAAAAATGCATGAAGGTAGAAAGAAAAAGAACCCTGTTAGGGGTAAGATGACGGATTTGAATCCCATAGGATCCAAGAAACTCAAGCAAGAAATTGGACAGGGGATAACAGAGCCCCGCCCGCACGAAAGGAACAAAAAGAACAGATTGATTCAGAGTGGGAGAAGGGACATCGTGCTCACTAGGACCAGAGAAATTAGAGAGACATTTCTCCTGAAGAAGGCCATGAGCAACAAGCAGATCCAACTCCGCCTCCGAAGTTGACGGCTTCAGGAGTTGCCTCTGCATTTTCCGCATCGCAACAAATTCAGTGTTCTCGATCACCTTGAGCGCCGCCTCCTCGTCAACAGACTTGCTCTTATTCTTGCTATTGTTCTTCGCCACCATCTCAGAAAAGCAAAGACAAGATTTGGACGGAAATAGCAAGGGATCGAAGGCACAACGGAGCTAGGGTCTCGGCTGAGATTGGGGAATTTTTTATAGCAAAGGCAAGTGGAGCAACAGTAACAGGGCAGTCATTTTTATAAAGGAAAAAATACACGGCCCACGCGACCCAAGTGAAAACGGTCACCAAAAATTACTGTTCCGCAATCAATGACATGCACAATGGAAAAAGAAAGCAGCAGTCCGTTCAGATCTCAACGGTTAGATGCCAAAACCATTCACAAGGAAGCAACGCAGAAAAAGGATACAACAAGTCGGCAACAATACTACACTATAGCCAAAGCATGCAGATACAGAGAAGAACTCGGATACAGTAATAGACAACTTGGCCTCCAGTAGAAACCATCTTATTCATTATTTCTTTCACTCGGAGAACATTGAGATTACAATGGAATACAAGATTTGATAAATTCAACAAAGAAAGCAAAGGAGATCATTCTAGAGTGGCAGCAAAGAACCCAGTGGAATTAGAGGTTGCAACCATCCGCACCAAGATTCGATATAACTAGCAGAATAAACACAACCTAGATACATCACAACTATAGAGGATGAAGCAAATCCTGGGTTATGAACAGGGAGACAACCAAGTTCTGGACGAGCACACTGATATAGTTACCTCCAAACCAAGACCAGCAAACGACAAAGACCAAAGGAGTACAAATCAAGAACCTTCTACCGGCTTCTTCTCAATAGAAAAGAACCCAGAGAAGGCTCGGGGGCTGCAAGTACCCACCATAGAAAAGCACATTTTTAATTTTCTCACCCTCTAGCTTTTTGTACCAAAAAACAAGAGGCTCGGGGGCTACACTCAATGAGTGCAATTTTTTTTTGCAAAAATTGCACTCGCTGCACTCTAAGGAAAAGAACTCGGAGGACATCAAGACAGAAAGACCCTCTAGCTTTTTGTGCCAAACAGCTGAGGCTCGGGGGCTGCACTCACTGAGTGCACTTTTTTCAGCAAAAGTGCACATCAGTCAGAAGAAGAATCAAAGAAGACCATCTCAAGATTTCACTTCAAGAAGAACCCGGATCAAGTCTACAACAACTTGGCCCTTGAAGCTCAATCATGAAATGCTCGGGGGCTTGTCGATGGGGAACCCTATGAGCCCCCCATAGACCATACTATAGGGAAGTGGGCCTTGGTAACAAGGTCCACAGCCCAATCGCCAAGAAGAGCACGGAGCAAAGCAACGTGCAAGACCAAAACTCCAATTTGGACTATATAAGGAAAGGCGCCCGTAGCATAGCTTAGGACTCTGACCTTGTATCCGAGTAGAACACAAACAATTCCTCTCAGCACATGGACTATAAAAGGGCTGGTGAGGATATCCCTTGTAAGGAACGGAACATACCCAATATTCAAAGCAATATGACGCAAATAGGCTAACGCCAAACTGGACGTAGGGTTATTACTCGACCAAGTCGAGGGCCTGAACCAATATAAATCATGAGTCTCTTTGCGTAACCGTCGAGTTCCACTATTCATCGAAGCCCGAACAACTGTCCCGAGTACCCCCGTGGTAGGCTATCGGTGGTAAAACATCGACAGTGGCCTAATGGCCTCCCCTCGATGGAGATTCTGTGGGCTTGGCAGAGGCTTAGGATCGAACGAGAAGGTTGAGATGACCCTGTCTGCCAGACTGGGCGAGGGCCGCACATGGCTCATCTGTGTTTTTCTCCCCTGGCTCTGTTTGATGTGGGGCGACCTCGAGCCCTTCGTGGGCCATCCTTTGAACCCCGGTCGGTCGTTGCTCATGTTGAATGAGGCAACTGCCGCTACGTGACGCAACACGGAGCGTTGTGATGCATTTCGCTACATGTGCGATGCTTAGTTCCCGAGCCCCCGGGCGGTTCAGGGCCCAAATCATCCGGGGGCACGGGCGTATGGAATGAATGCGTGTATGTATGTATGAAATGCTTATAAAGAAATAACGGGAGTCGGTAGTGTTACCTTGATGGCTCGAGTGACGGGGTTTGAAGAGCTCCAGTCGAAAATGTCCGACCAGGACCCATGCTCGTCGTTCATGACGGAGCCGGCATGGCCTACATGGGGCGTCCCTTTGCTCCTTACCTATCCCTTGGTGTGTTTTCCTAAGCCGTTCAATCGACTTTTAGGAAGCCCAATGGTCTCTCCTGGCAGAGATCCCGTTTTTGGGTTTTTCCCAAGTCCCGCCTGGGGAAGCGGAGGGCCGCCTACGTGCGGTGGTGCTTTGGTTCTTGTGCCCATCGTGCGGTAGTGGCTGACGTGCGGTCGTGGTGGGCCATGCCCAGGTGAAAGGTCCTAATATGGCTAGAGAGAGGGGGTGAATAGCCTATTTAAAATTCTACAAATCAACTAGAGCAATTTGATTAGTAAGACAAATAGCGTAATGCAAACTTGCTCTAGCTCTACGAGGGTTGCAAGCCACCTATCCAACAATTCTAGTTGCAATGATTACTAGACACACAACTTGTTATGATACTACTCACTAAGAGCTCTCAATCTTGCTACACTAAAGAGCTCCACTAGATGAACTTAAATAACAAATCAAGCTCTCAAATCTAATTACACTAAAGACCTTGCCACAACTAGTTTGCAAGAATATAAAAGAGTGAGTAGGATGATTATACCACCGTGTAGAGGGATAAACCAATCACAAGATGAAGATGAAATCAATCACCGAGAGAATGCCAAATGGCAAGAGACAACCGATTTTGTCTCGAGGTTCACGTGCTTGCCAACACGCTACGTCCCTGTTGTGTCAACCAACACTTTACGTCCCCGTTGTGTCGACCAACACTTGGTGGTTCGACGGCTAAGAGGTGTTGCACAAACCTCATCCAAATGATTGGACACCGCAAGAACCTACCCACAAGTGAGGTAACTCAATGACACAAGCAATCCACTAGAGTTACCTTTCGGCGCTCCACCGGGGAAGGTACAAATCCCCTCACAATCATCGGAGATGGCCACGAACAATCACCAACTCGTGCCAATCCTCCACCGCTACACCAAGCCGTCTAGGTGGTGGCAACCACCAAGAGCAACAAGCGAATCCCATAGCAAAACACGAATACCAAGTGCCTCTAGATGCAATCACTCAAGCAATGCACTTGGATTCTCTCCCAATCTCACAAAGATGATGAATCAATGATGGAGATGAGTGGGAGGACTTTGGCTAAGCTCACAAGGTTGCTATGTCAATGCAAATGGCCAAGAGAGTGAGCTTGAGCCAGCCATGGGGCTTAAATAGAAGCCCCCCCACGAAATAGAGCCGTTGTACCCCTTCACTGGGTACAACACGGGGTGACCGAATGCTCCGGTCAGTTCGACC
>NW_027098351.1:0-21944 GCF_019320115.1 Miscanthus floridulus | reverse complement strand
TCACCTAGGAGTTCCATCGGGTGCTTCCGAAATGATTTTCGAGCCTTGTTTGGCACAAACCGTGCACCTATCTTGCACTAATACTAACACTATATCCAATAGACCAAAACAAGATTCCACTTGAGCCTCATCACCTAGGAGTTCTATTGGGTGCAGTCAAAATGATTTCCGAGCCTTGTTTGGAACAAACCATGCACCTATCTTGCACCAATGCTAACACTATCTCCAAACAGACCAAAATAAAGATTCCACTTGAGCCTCATCACCTAAGTTCCATCGGGTGCTCTGAAATGATTTCCGAGCCTTATTGGCACAAACCATGCACCTATCTTGCACTGATGCTAACACTATCTCCAAACGGACCGAAACAAGATTCCACTTGAGCCTCGTCACCTAGGAGTACCATCGGTGGTCCAAACGAGTTTCTGAGCCTGTGGTACGTTTGGCATAGACCGTGCACCTATCTTGCACTAATACTAACACTATATCCAAATGGACCAAACGAGATTCCACTTGAGCCTCGTCACTGAGGAGTTCTATCAGGTCCGGTCAAAATGATTTCCGATCCTTGTTTGGAACAAACCGTGCACCTATCTTGCACTAATACTAACACTATCTCCAAACGGACCGAACAAGATTCCACTTGAGCCTCGTCAACTAGGAGTTCCATCGGGTGCTTCCGAAATGATTTCCAAGACTTGTTTGGCACAAACGGTGCACCTATCTTGCACTGACTAACACTATCTCCAAACGGACCGAAACAAGATTCCACTTGGCCTCATCACTAGGAGTACCATCGGGTGCGTCCAAACGATTTCTGATCCTATGTACGTTTGGCACAAACCGTGCACCTATCTTGCACTAATACTAACACTATATCCAAACGGACCGAAACGAGATTCCACTTGAGCCTCGTCACCAGGAGTTATCAGGTGTGGTCAAAATGATTTCCGAGCCTTGTTTGGAACAAACCGTGCACCTATCTTGCACTAATACTAACACTATCTCCAAACGGACCAAAATAAGATTCCACTTGAGCCTCATCACCTAGGAGTTCCATCGGGTGCTTCAAATGATTTCCGAGCCTTGTTTGGCACAAACCGTGCACCTATCTTGCACTAATACTAACACTATATCCAAACAGACCGAAACGAGATTCCACTTGAGCCTCATCACCTAGGAGTTCTATCGGGTGCGGTCAAAATAATTTTCGAGCCTTGTTTGGAACAAACCATGCACCTATCTTGCACAATACTAACACTATCTCCAAACGGACCAAAATAAGATTCCACTTGAGCCTCATCACCTAGGAGTTCCATCGGGTGCTTTTGAAATGATTTCCAGCCTTATTTGGCACAAACCGTGCACCTATCTTGCACTATGCTAACACTATCTCCAAACGGACCAAAACAGATTCCACTTGAGCCTCGTCACCTAGGAGTACCATCGGGTGCGTCCAACACGAGTTCTGAGCCTGTGTATGTTTGGCATAACCGTGCACCTATCTTGCACTAATACTAACACTATATCCAAATGGACCAAACGAGATTCCACTTGAGCCTCGTCATCGAGGTGTTCTATCAGGTGCGGTCAAATGATTTCCGAGCCTTGTTTGGAACAAATCCGTGCACCTATCTTGCACTAATACTAACACTCTCTCCAAACGGACCGAAATAAGATTCCACTTGAGCCTCATCACCTAGGAGTTCCATCGGGTGCTTCCAAAATGATTTCCGAGCCTTGTTTGGCACAAACCATGCACCTATCTTGCACCAATACTAACACTATCTCCAAACGGACCAAATAAGATTCCACTTGAGCCTCATCACCTAGGAGTTCCATTGGGTGCTTTTGAAATAATTTCTGAGCATTATTTGGCACAAACCGTGCACCTATCTTGCATTGATGCTAACACTATCTCCAAACGGACCAAACAATTCCACTTGAGCCTCGTCACCTAGGAGTTCCATCGGTGCGTCCAAAATGATTCTGAGCCTGTGGTACGTTTGGTATAGACCGTGCACCTATCTTGCACTAATACTAACACTATAAAAAACGACCAACGAGATTCCACTTGAGCCTCGTCACTAGGAGTTCTATCGGGTGCGGTCAAAATGATTTCCGATCCTTGTTTGGAACAAACCGTGCACCTGTCTTGCACTAATACTAACACTATCTCCAAACGGACCGAAACAAGATTCCACTTGAGCCTCGTCACCTAGGAGTACCATCGGGTGCGTCCAAAATGATTTCTGAGCCCATGGTACGTTTGGCACAAACCGTGCACCTATCTTGCACTAATACTAACACTATATCCAAACGGACAGAAACAAGATTCCACTTGAGCCTCGTCACCTAGGAGTTCTATCGAGTGAGGTCAAAATGATTTCCGAGCCTTGTTTGGAACAAACCGTGCACCTATCTTGCACTAATACTAACACTATAACCAAATGGACTAAACAAGATTCCACTTGAGCCTCATCACCTAGGAGTTCCATCGGGTGCTTCCGAAATGATTTCCGAGCCTTGTTTGGCACAAACCGTGCACGTATCTTGCACTAATACTAACACTATATCCAAACAGACCGAAACGAGATTCCACTTGAGCCTCATCACCTAGGAGTTCTATCGGGTGCGGTCAAAATGATTTCCGAGCCTTGTTTGGAACAAACCATGCACCTATCTTGCACCAATACTAACACTATCTCCAAATGGACCAAAATAAGATTCCACTTGGCCTCATAACCTAGGAGTTCCATCGGGTGCTTTTGAAATGATTTCCGAGCCTTATTTGGCACAAACCGTGCACCTATCTTGCACTGATGCTAACACTATCTCCAAACGGACCGAAACAAGATTCCACTTGAGCCTCATCACCTAGGAGTACCATCGGGTGCGTCCAAAACATTCTGAGCCTGAGGTACGTTTGGCATAGACCGTGCACCTATCTTGCACTAATACTAACACTATATCCAAACGGACCAAAATGAGATTCCACTTGAGCCTCGTCACCTAGGAGTTCTATCGGGTGCGGTCAAAATGATTTTCCGTTCCTTGTTTGGAACAAACCGTGCACCTGTCTTGCACTAATACTAACACTATCTCCAAACGGACCGAAAAGATTCCACTTGAGCCTCGTCATAGGAGTTCCATCGGGTGCTTCCAAAATGATTTCCAGACTTGTTTGGCACAAACGTGCACCTATCTTGCACTATACTAACACTATCTCCAAATGGACCGAAACAAGATTCCACTTGAGCCTCGTCACCTAGGAGTACCATCAGGTGCGTCCAAATGAGATTTCTGATCCTATGGTACGTTTGGCACAAACCGTGCACCTATCTTGCACTAATACTAACACTATATCCAAACGGACCGAAACGAGATTCCACTTGAGCCTCGTCACCTAGGAGTTCTATCGATGAGGTCAAAATGATTTCTGAGCCTTGTTTGGAACAAACCATGCACCAATCTTGCACTAATACTAACACTATCTCCAAATGGACTGAAACAAGATTCCACTTGAGCCTCATCACCTAGGAGTTCCATCGGTGCTTCCGAAATGATTTCCAGCCTTGTTTGGCACAAACCGTGCACCTATCTTTCACTGATACTAACACTATATCCAAACAGACCAAAACGAGATTCCACTTGAGCCTCGTCACCTAGGAGTTCTATCGGTGCGGTCAAAATGATTTCTGAGCATTGTTTGGACAAACCGTGCACCTATCTTGCACTAATACTAACACTATCTCATCAAATGGACCGAAAAAGATTCCACTTGAGCCTCATCACCTAGGAGTTCCATCGGGTCCTTCTAAAATGATTTCCGAGCCTTGTTTGGCACAAACCGTGCACCTATCTTGCACTATACTAACACTATCTTCAAACGAACCGAAACAAGATTCCACTTGAGCCTCGTCACCTAGGAGTACCATCGGTGTGTCCAAAATGATTTCTAAGCCCATGGTACGATTGGCACGAACCGTGCACCTATCTTGCACTAATACTAACACTATATCCAAACGGACCGAAACGAGATTCCACTTGAGCCTCGTCACCTAGGAGTTCTATCGAGTGAGGTCAAAATGATTTCCGAGCCCGTGTTTAGAACAAACCGTGCACCTATCTTACACTAATACTAACACTATATCCAAATGGACTGAAACAGATTCCACTGAGCCTCATCACCTAGGAGTTCCATCGGGTGCTTCCGAAATGATTTTGAGCCTTGTTTGGCACAAACTGTGCACCTATCTTGCACTAATACTAACACTATATCCAAATAGACCAAACAGATTCCACTTGAGCCTCATCACCTAGGAGTTCTATTGGGTGCAGTCAAAATGATTTCCGAGCCTTGTTTGGAACAAACCATGCACCTATCTTGCACCAATGCAAACACTATCTCCAAACAGACCAAAATAAGATTCCACTTGAGCCTCATCACCTAGAGTTCCATCGGGTGCTTCTGAAATGATTTCCGAGCCTTATTTGGCAAAACCATGCACCTATCTTGCACTGATGCTAACACTATCTCCAAACGGACCGAACAAGATTCCACTTGAGCCTCGTCACCTAGGAGTACCATCGAGTGTGTCCAAATGAGTTCTGAGCTTGTGGTACGTTTGGCATAGACCGTGCACCTATCTTGCACTAATACTAACACTATATCCAAACGGACCAAAACGAGATTCCACTTGAGCCTCGTCACTGAGGAGTTCTATCAGGTCCGGTCAAAATGATTTCCGATCCTTGTTTGGAACAAACCGTGCACCTATCTTGCACTAATACTAACACTATCTCCAAACGGACCGAAACAAGATTCCACTTGAGCCTCGTCACTAGGAGTTCCATCGGGTGCTTCCGAAATGATTTCCAAGACTTGTTTGGCACAAACGTGCACCTATCTTGCACTGATACTAACACTATCTCCAAACGGACCGAAACAAGATTCCACTTGAGCCTCATCACCTAGGAGTACCATCGGGTGCGTCCAAAAGATTTCTGATCCTATGTACGTTTGGCACAAACCGTGCACCTATCTTGCACTAATACTAACACTATATCCAAACGGACCGAAACGAGATTCCACTTGAGCCTCGTCACCAAGGAGTTATATCAGGTGTGGTCAAAATGATTTCCGAGCCTTGTTTGGAACAAATCGTGCACCTATCTTGCACTAATACTAACACTATCTCCAAACGGACCAAAAGATTCCACTTGAGCCTCGTCACCTAGGAGTTCCATCGGGTGCTTCCGAAATGATTTCCGAGCCTTGTTTGGCACAAACCGTGCACCTATCTTGCACTAATACTAACACTATCCAAACAGACCGAAACGAGATTCCACTTGAGCCTCATCACCTAGGAGTTCTATCGGGTGCGGTCAAAATGATTTCGAGCCTTGTTTGGAACAAACCATGCACCTATCTTGCACAATACTAACACTATCTCCAAACGGACCAAAATAAGATTCCACTTGAGCCTCATCACCTAGGAGTTCCATCGGGTGCTTTTGAAATGATTTCCAAGCCTTATTTGGCACAAACCGTGCACCTATCTTGCACTGATGCTAACACTATCTCCAAACGGACCGAAACAAGATTCCACTTGAGCCTCGTCACCTAGGAGTACCATCGGGTGCGTCCAAAGATTCTGAGCCTGTGGTATGTTTGGCAAACCGTGCACCTATCTTGCACTAATACTAACACTATATCCAAATGGACCAAAACGAGATTCCACTTGAGCCTCGTCATCGAGGTGTTCTATCGGTGCGGTCAAAATGATTTCCGAGCCTTGTTTGGAACAAACGTGCACCTATCTTGCACTAATACTAACACTCTCTCCAAACGGACCGAAATAAGATTCCACTTGAGCCTCATCACCTAGGAGTTCCATCGGGTGCTTCCAAAATGATTTCCGAGCCTTGTTTGGCACAAACCATGCACCTATCTTGCACCAATACTAACACTATCTCCAAACGGACCAAAAATTCCACTTGAGCCTCATCACCTAGGAGTTCCATTGGGTGCTTGAAATGATTTCTGAGCATTATTTGGCACAAACCGTGCACCTATCTTGCATATGCTAACACTATCCAAACGGACCAAACAAGATTCCACTTGAGCCTCGTCACCTAGGAGTATCATCGGGTGCGTCCAAAATGATTTGAGCCTGTGGTACGTTTGGTATAACCGTGCACCTATCTTGCACTAATACTAACACTATATCCAAAACGGACCAAACGAGATTCCACTTGAGCCTCGTCACTAGGAGTTCTATCGGGTGCGGTCAAAATGATTTCCGATCCTTATTTGGAACAAACCGTGCACCTGTCTTGCACTAAACTAACACTATCTCCAAACGGACCGAAACAATTCCACTTGAGCCTCGTCACCTAGGAGTACCATCGGGTGCGTCCAAAATGATTTCTGAGCCTTACGTTTGGCACAAACCGTGCACCTATCTTGCACTAATACTAACACTATATCCAAACGGACCGAAACAAGATTCCACTTGAGCCTCGTCACCTAGGAGTTCTATCGGTGAGGTCAAAATGATTTCCGAGCCTGTTTGGAACAAACCGTGCACCTATCTTGCACTAATACTAACACTATCCCAAAACTAAACGAGATTCCACTTGAGCCTCATCACCTAGGAGTTCCATCGGGTGCTTCCGAAATGATTTCCGAGCCTTGTTTGGCACAAACCGTGCACGTATCTTGCACTAATACTAACACTATATCCAAACGACCGAAACGAGATTCCACTTGAGCCTCATCACCTAGGAGTTCTATCGGGTGCGGTCAAAATGATTTCCGAGCCTTGTTTGGAACAAACCATGCACCTATCTTGCACCAATACTAACACTATCTCCAAATGGACCAAAATAGATTCCACTTGGCCTCATCACCTAGGAGTTCCATCGGGTGCTTTGAAATGATTTCCGAGCCTTATTTGGCACAAACCGTGCACTATCTTGCACTGATACTAACACTATCTCCAAACGGACCGAAACAAGATTCCACTTGAGCCTCATCACCTAGGAGTACCATCGGGTGCGTCCAAAACAATTCTGAGCCTGAGTACGTTTGGCATAGACCGTGCACCTATCTTGCACTAATACTAACACTATATCCAAACGGACCAAAAAGATTCCACTTGAGCCTCATCACCTAGGAGTTCTATCGGGTGCGTCAAAATGATTTCCGTTCCTTTTTGGAACAAACCGTGCACCTGTCTTGCACTAATACTAACACTATCTCCAAACGGACCGAAATAAGATTCCACTTGAGCCTCGTCACCTAGGAGTTCCATCGGGTGCTTCCAAAATGATTTCCAAGACTTGTTTGGCACAAATCGTGCACCTATCTTGCACTGATACTAACACTATCTCCAAATGGACCGAAACAAGATTCCACTTGAGCCTCGTCACCTAGGAGTATCATCGGTGCGTCCAAAACGATTTCTGAGCCTATTACGTTTGGCAAAACCGTGCACCTATCTTGCACTAATACTAACACTATATCCAAACGGACCGAAACGAGATTCCACTTGAGCCTCGTCACCTAGGAGTTCTATCGGTGAGGTCAAAATGATTTCTGAGCCTTGTTTGGAACAAACCATGCACCATCTTGCACTAATACTAACACTATCTCCAAATGGACTGAAACAAGATTCCACTTGAGCCTCATCACCTAGGAGTTCCATCGGGTGCTTCCGAAATGATTTCCAGCCTTGTTTGGCACAAACCGTGCACCTATCTTGCACTGATACTAACACTATATCCAAACAACCAAACGAGATTCCACTTGAGCCTCGTCACCTAGGAGTTCTATCGGTGCGGTCAAAATGATTTCTGAGCATTGTTTGGAACAAACCGTGCACCTATCTTGCACTAATACTAACATATCTCCAAATGGACCGAAATAAGATTCCACTTGAGCCTCATCACCTAGGAGTTCCATCGGTGTCCTTCTAAAATGATTTCCGAGCCTTGTTTGGCACAAACCGTGCACCTATCTTGCACTGATACTAACACTATCTCAAACGACCGAAACAAGATTCCACTTGAGCCTCGTCACCTAGGAGTACCATCGGTGCGTCCAAAATGATTTCTAAGCCCATGGTACGTTGGCACGAACCGTGCACCTATCTTGCACTAATACTAACACTATATCCAAACGGACCGAAACGAGATTCCACTTGAGCCTCGTCACCTAGGAGTTCTATCGGTGAGGTCAAAATGATTTCCGAGCCTGTTTGGAACAAACCGTGCACCTATCTTACACTAATACTAACACTATATCCAAATGGACCGAAACAAGATTCCACTGAGCCTCATCACCTAGGAGTTCCATCGGGTGCTTCCGAAATGATTTTGAGCCTTGTTTGGCACAAACTGCACCTATCTTGCACTAATACTAACACTATATCCAAATAGACCAAACGAGATTCCACTTGAGCCTCGTCACCTAGGAGTTCTATTGGGTGCTCAAAATGATTTCTGAGCCTTGTTTGGAACAAACCATGCACCTATCTTGCACCAATGCAACACTATCTCCAAACAGACCAAAATAATTCCACTTGAGCCTCATCACCTAGGAGTTCCATCGGTGCTTCTGAAATGATTTCCGAGCCTTATTTGGCACAAACCATGCACCTATCTTGCACTGATGCTAACACTATCTCCAAACGGACCGAAACAAGATTCCACTTGAGCCTCGTCACCTAGGAGTACCATCGAGTGTCCAAAATGAGTTCTGAGCCTGTGGTACGTTTGGCATAACCGTGCACCTATCTTGCACTAATACTAACACTATCTCCAAACGGACCAAAGAGATTCCACTTGAGCCTCGTCACCTAGGAGTTCCATCGGTGCGTCAAAATGATTTCCTATCCTTGTTTGGACAAACCGTGCACCTGTCTTGCACTAATACTAACACTATCTCCAAACGGACGAAACAAGATTCCACTTGAGCCTCGTCACTAGGAGTTCCATCGGGTGCTCCAAAATGATTTCCAAGACTTGTTGGCACAAACCGTGCACCTATCTTGCTCTAATACTAACACTATCTCCAAACGGACCGAAACAAGATTCCACTGAGCCTCATCACCTAGGAGTTCCATCGGGTGCTCCAAATGATTTTTGAGCCTTGGTTGTGCACAAACTGTGCACCTATCTTGCACTAATACTAACACTATATCCAAATAGACCAAACGAGATTCCACTTGACCCATCACCTAGGAGTTCTATTGGGTGCGTCAAATGATTTCCGAGCCTATGGTTTGGCAAACCATGCACCTATCTTGCACCAATGCTAACACTATCTCCAAACGACCAAAAAGATTCCACTTGAGCCTCATCACCTAGGAGTTCCATCGGGTGCTTCAAATGATTTCGAGCCTATTGGCACAAACCGTGCACCTATCTTGCACTGAGCTAACACTATCTCCAAACGGACCGAAACAAGATTCCACTTGAGCCTCGTCACCTAGGAGTACCATCGGGTGTCCAAAATGATTCTGAGCCTATGGTACGTTTGGCAAACCGTGCACCTATCTTGCACTAATACTACACTATATCCAAACGACCGAAACGAGATTCCACTTGAGCCTCGTCACCTAGGAGTTCTATCGTGCGTCAAAATGATTTCCGATCCTAGTTTGGAACAACCGTGCACCTATCTTGCACTAACTAACACTATCTCCAAGGACCGAAACAAGATTCCACTTGAGCCTCGTCAACTAGGAGTTCCATCGGGTGCTCCAAATGATTTCCAGACTTGTTGGCACAAACGTGCACCTATCTTGCACTGTACTACACTATCTCCAAACGGACCGAAACAGATTCCACTTGACCTCATCACCTAGGAGTACCATCGGTGCGTCCAAAACGATTTCTGATCCTATGGTACGTTGGCACAAACCGTGCACCTATCTTGCTCAATACTAACACTATGATAGAGGCTGGAGTACCCGATCTTTCGGTGAGGTGGAGGATAACTACGATTTTGGGGTGTCGACCCTCGCGATCCGACTACGACGAACAAGTCCGTGGCGCCTTAGCAATGCGCTGTGAACCAACTCCCGATGGTTATGACCTTGCTGGTGCGAGATCAACCTGATCACGAAGAGCAATTCCTGCATGCAATCGAAGACAAGCAAGAATTTGAGGCGAGCAACCCTGAATATTACTCGAAGGTGGGGTTCTGATTACACGAAGACTGAAAGCTTCGGAAAGTAGCAATGGCTAACTTAAGCAAACAAAACCCAAGCCAAAGAGGGGGCGCAGCCCTTGGCTAAATAGGGGAGGAGGGAGGAAGGAGGACGCCCAGCCTGCCCACAAGGTAGGGAATAGGCGCCCAAACAGCCACACACCATCTCCTTGATTCCCTTTCCTGATTTAGATGGTGCAGCACCTTCCTGGTTATTTCTTGACAAAACTAAAAACACATAGGTGGCGCAGCACCTAGACATTATTCTGGCAGGTTCATCATGAGCATTGATGGCGCATGCACTTAGGAAACTTCTGGTCCTTCATTCTTCAAAATCATCACGAAGTTTAATTCACGTGCACGAGCTCGAGTGATGGGTCCTGGTGGCGCCTGTGCTGGTTCAGTTGGAGTAGCCATTCCCGTGTCGGTGTTGATGTCCTCATCATCCTCCCCTTCTTGAATCGAAGTCGTCCTCGACGGCATCTCCTCACCCTCGCCCGCATATGGTTTCAAAATCTGCAACATTAAAACTAGAGGAAACACCATAGTCTGCAGGCAGGTCAAGTATATAAGCATTATCATTGATTTTCTTTAACACCTTGAAGGGACCAGCAGCACGGGGGCATCAGCTTAGACCTGCGCAAACTAGGAAAGCGATCCTTGCGCAAATGCAACCAAACCAAGTCACCAGGTTCAAAAGTAACAGGTTTACGTCCTTTACTACCAACAGCCTGATTTTTAGCATTAGTGTGCGCAATGTTCTGCTGTGTTTGCTCATGGATGTCCAACATTTGTTGAACACGTGCAATAGCATCGACATGTGGGGCGTCCAAAGGGTTAAAGGACAGCAAGTCAATTGGCGCCCGTGGAATGTTAACCATAGACAACCTGAAAAGGGCACATTTTCGTGGAGGAATGTGTAGCACGATTGTAAGCAAACTCGACATGGGGCAAACAATCCTCCCAAAGTTTCAGATTCTTGTCTAACATAGCCCTAAGCATGGTAGATAAGGTTCTGTTCACAACCTCAGTTTGCCCATCTGTTTGTGGGTGACAAGTGGTGCTGAAAAGCAATTTAGTTCCTAGTTTATTCCAAAGAGATCTCCAAAAATGACTTAGGAACTTAGCATCGCGATCTGAGACTATTGTATTTGGAACACCATGTAAACGAATAATCTCGCGAAAGAACAACTCAGCAACGCTGCTAGCATCATCAGTTTTATGACATGGTATGAAGTGAGCCATTTTAGAGAATCGATCAACAACCACAAAGATACTATCCCTCCCCTTCTTAGTTCGAGGTAAGCCCAAAACAAAATCCATAGAAATATCTAGCCAAGGAGAAGTAGGGACAGGTAACGGCATATACAAACCGTGGTTGTTCAGGTTGTGACTTAGCTTTCTGGCACGTGGTGCAGCGTTGCAACAAAACGCTCCACGTCGCGGCGCATCTGGGGCCAAAAGAAGTCGGCGGGACCAAAATCTCCTGTGTCTTGTAAACGCCAAAGTGTCCCATGAGGCCGCCACCATGCGCTTCCTGCAACAGCAAAAGACGAACCGAGCTTGCGGGAATACATAGCTTGTTAGCGCGGAACAAAAAACCCATCGGTTTACATGGAATTTACCCCATGGTTTACCATCCTTGCAATGCAGCATGATGTCCTTAAAGCCAGGATCATCGGCGTATTGTTCTTTCACAGTTTGTAAACCAAAATTTTAAAGTCTAACTGGGACAAGCATGGTGTATCTACGCGACAAAAGCATCAGCATAATGTTGTCTTTCCCGTTCTTGTGTTTGATGATGTAAGGAAAAGAACTCTATGAATTCGACCCACTTAGCATTGCCGACGGTTCAGATTAGTTTGGCTACGAATATGTTTTAATGCCTCATGATCAGAATGAATTATAACTCGCGAGGGCCAAAGATAGTGCTGCCATGTTTGAAGTGTGCGAACCAAAGCGAAAAGCTCCTTATCATAAGTGGAATAATTCAGACTAGCACCGCTTAATTTTTCGCTAAAGTAAGCAACTGGCTTGCCCGCTTGCAGCAAAACACCGCCTAACCCATACCACTAGCATCGCATTCAAGTTCAAACATCTTATTGAAATCAGGTAGCTGTAGTAAGGGGGGCATGTGTCCAACTTATCTTTTAGAATGGTGAATGCCTCGTCCTGTGCCACACCCAGGAGAAAGGGAACGCCCCTTCTTGGTGAGCTCATGCAACGGGGCGGCAAATGGAGCTGAAAGTCACGCACGAACCGTCGGTAGAAACCTGCAAGCCCAAGAAAACTCCGAATCTGCGTAACTGTCGTTGGCGTGGGCCAGCTCTGGATGGCGTCAATCTTGCTGTTGTCCACCTCAATGCCTGCGGAGTAAACAACATAGCCAAGAAACGAAACACGTTGTGTGCAGAAGTCGCACTTGTCCAAGTTACCAAACAAGCGGGCAGCGCGCAAAGCATCAAAAATAGCATGCAAATGTTCCAAATGCTCTTCCCTAGACTTGCTGTAAATCAGAATATCATCAAAATAAACAACCACAAACAAGCCTATGAAAGGCCTCAAAACTTCATTCATTAAGCGCATAAACGTGCTGGGAGCATTAGTCAATCCAAACGGCATAACTAACCATTCATATAAGCCAAATTTTGTTTTAAAAGCCGTCTTCCATTCGTCCCCAAGTTTCATTCTAATCTGATGGTACCCGCTACGCAATCTACCTTGGAGAATATAACAGCACCGCTAAGCTCGTCAAGCATATCATCAAGGCGAGGTATAGGATAACGATAACGAATTGTGATATTGTTAATCGCTCGACAATCTACACACATGCGCCAGGTACCATCTTTCTTTGGGACAAGTAGCACAGGAACAGAGCAAGGGCTAAGAGACTCACGAATGTAGCCTTTATCAAGTAGTGCTTGGACTTGGCGCTGAATCTCCTTTGTCTCATCAGGATTGGTACGGTACGGGGCGCGGTTTGGAAGCTGGGCGCCCGGGATGAGGTCGATCTGGTGCTCAATGCCACGAATGGGAGGAAGACCTGGTGGTAAGTCCTTCGGAAACACATCGGCAAAGTCCTGCAAAAGCTTAGTAACAGCAGGGGGTATATCCAAAGATGGTGCATCATCGAGTGAAACCAGCACATGAGAACATACAAGCGCATAGCAAGGCATATTATCAACATGTAGTTCATCAAAATCAGCACGCGTAGCAAGTAAAACAGGAGCATGTAGCTTAATTTCTTTAGACGTGGCTGGTTGTTGTTGGCATTGTTTTAATGCTTTAGTAGCCCTAGCAATGTCATCTTTCACAATCTGTTCAGGGGTCATTGGATGAAGAATAATTTTCTTGCCCTTAAACAGTAATGAATAATGATTTGTGCGACCATGATGTAAACAATCAGTATCATATTGCCACGGCCTACCAAGCAACAACGAACATGCCTCCATAGGAACAACATCGCAATCAGTATAATCAGAATAAGAACCCATGGAGAAGTGAACACGAACCGAGCGTGTTACCTTGAGTTTGCCACCCTGGTTGAGCCATTGAATGTGGTAGGGATGTGGATGTGGACGCGTTTGGAGAGACAACTTTTCCACCAGATCCGAACTTGCCAAATTGTTGCAACTACCGCCGTCAATGATGATGCGAATGGATCGTTCTTGCACAACGCCTTTGGTGTGGAACAAAGTGTGGCGCTGGTTCTGCTCAGGCTGTGCAACTTGTGTACTGAGGACTCGCTGCACAACAAGACTCTCATACTTGTCGGCGTCAGTGGCAGCCACGTGTTCTTCCACATGTCCTGAAACGTCAGCAGCAAGCATAGCATATATAGTTTCATCGGAATCACTAGCGGAAGAATACTCACCATCATCACGTATAATCAACGTACGCTTGTTGGGGCAGTCCCGTATCATATGCCCATAACCTTTGCAACGATGGCATTGAATGTCCTTTGTGCGGCTAGTGGAAGAGGAGGCGCTCTTATTAACTGAAGGGGGCGCTGGAGGTGGAGCTGCTGCCTTGTCACGTGACGTACTACTAGGTGTATAGGGCGTCGTAGGGGTTGAATGGGTCAAAGTAGTGCGACCTGCAAAAGAGTTAGAATGGGTCCTTGCTCGTCGTCCCTGCACTTCACGTTCAGCTTTGCAAGCAAATGCAAACAAAGTAGTAATATCATCGTAGTGCTTATAATCAAGAATATCCTGAATTTCACGGTTCAAACCACCACGAAATCGTGCCATCGCAGCATCATTAGTCTCAACTAAACCACAACGAATCATGCCGGTTTGCAACTCCTGATAATACTCTTCTACAGATTTGGTTCCTTGCTGAAAACGCTGCATTTTATTAAGCAAGTCTCGTGCATAATAGGAAGGAACAAATCGGTGTCGCATGATAGTTTTTAATTGCTCCCAAGTTGTGGGAATGTTATTAGGGTGTTTGCTGCGATGCTCACGCCACCAAATTGATGCGAAATCTGTAAACTCACTAGTAGCAGCCCTAACTTGATATTGTGCAGGAACATCATGACAATGAAATTTCTGATCTACCGCAAGTTCCCAATCAAGATACGCACCCGGATCATATTTGCCATTAAATGAAGGAATTGTGAACTTAATCTTAGTAAATGAGTCGTTTCGATTACGTACCACGCGCTCACCACGGCGGTTGCGGTGGCGCCCTCCATGGCGGTCCTGGTCGTCGATCTCGGTATCACCACCATAATCAAAGTCCGCACGTTGATCAGCAAGTTGTTGTACCAACTCATCAAGGCGTGTAGTGAGCGTGGCAAGGCTGGTGGCGTGGGCAGCTTGTGCTTGCTGCATCTCCGCAAGCGTAGCATTTGTGGCCATTTGAGCGTCCTGAAATTGACCCACTTGCTCGTTGGCGATCCTAATCTCCTCTGCCAAGCCCTCCACATGCTCGTTCATCTTGCGATTAAAGTGGTGAATGATGCCTTTAGTGCGTGGGGAGTGAGGCATGGTGTCCTGATCAGCTGGCTCCCCTGACATTGTTAGTGGAAAAGCAACGAACACGAAAACAAGTATTTGTCCTAAAGCTAATAGGAAGTGGTGCTGATCAAGGCACTCAAACTAAAGCTGTTATCAAACTCTTACCCGTTCTTACCAAGCTCGCAGGGGTGACTTGCAACCAGCGGTACAACCTTCCAAAGATTGAATGGAGCGATTGCCAGAGGACACAGAGCTTGATCGCTGTAGAAAATTTGTGGAGCTATGGGAAGGCTTCAATTTGTAGCAAGGAGTAGCACAAGCATTCAGCAAAGGCAAAGTTGAATAATCACTCAAAGCTGGTGTTGTGCTGGTCCTAGGCTAGACCGTACTAGAGACGTGAGCCCACGCACAAAGATAGACACAAAATTGCAAGAACAAAGAGTAAAAGACAGCGAGTACACACCCTTTGGCATCTCTTGTTTTTTTTGTTGTTTTTTTTGTGTGCGGCTCTTTTTGCACCTTTTGCCTTTTGTTTTTTTTTTTGGTGCGGCTCTTTTTTTTGTTTTATGCACCTCTGGCCTTTTTCAGTTTGATGACACTGCCAACACGTTGCACAACTCAAAAAGGAAAAACAAAAGGAAATCAGGAACTCTTTCCTTTCGTGTAGCCACAGACTGCCTGATCTCGCATGATCTCCTGTGATACGCCCAAAATGAATCGCAAGGCCAAGTGAGTATCCGTTGGAAAGGGCACGAAATATGCTTTCCAAATTGTACCTAAACTTCCCAAACGGACTACGGATGCAACAGCTAATGCCTGTGTCCTTGCCGAGATAAATCAAGACCCGAAATAAATTACTTTCCTTTTGTAGGTGGGAAATTGGCGTGCACAAGGGGGTCTATGACGTGGGAAAGATTACAGGAGCATGGAGGACAAAGGAAAAGGAGGATCAAGTGCAAAGATGTGAACTAATACGTGACAGGAACTCAAAACTCTAATGGACTAGACGCCAAGACCAGCAACACGACACAGCGATGCAACCAAAAACTCAACAAAGCAATAAACTGAATGAAAGATGCAAAGGCTCAAAAGGTCTTGGACAGTGGTTCTAACCTGAAACGTTTTTTGTTGGCTTTTCTGGTGGATGATAGGACGATGAACAAAACTACAAATAAAGGGATAGATCTCACCGAGCAACCTGAAATTTGATACCACTTGATAGAGCTGGAGTACCCGATCTTTCGGTGAGTGGAGGATAACTACGATTTGGTGGGTGTCGACCCTCGCGATCCGACTACGACGAACAAGTCCGTGGCGCCTTAGCAATCGCTGGAACCAACTCCCGATGGTTATTGACCTTGCTGGTGCGAGATCAACCTGATCACGAAGATCAATTCCTGCAGGCAATCGAAGAACAAGCAAGAATTTGAGGCGAGCAACCCTGAATATTACTCGAAGGTGGGGTTCTGAATTACACGAAGACGAAGCTTCGGAAGTAGCAATGGCTAACTTAAGCAAAACAAAACCCAAGCCAAAGAGGGGGCGCAGCCCTTGGCTAAATAGGGGGAGGAGGGAGGAAGGAGGACGCCCAGCCTGCCCACAAGGTAGGGAATAGGCGCCCAAACAGCCACACACCATCTCCTTGATTCCCTTTCCTGATTTAGATGGTGCAGCACCTTCCTGGTTATTTCTTGACAAAACTAAAAACACATAGGTGGCGCAGCACCTAGACATTATTCTGGGCAGGTTCATCATGAGCATTGATGGCGCATGCACTTAGGAAACTTCTGGTCCTTCATTCTTCAAAATCATCACGAAGTTTAATTCACGTGCACGAGCTCGAGTGATGGGTCCTGGTGGCGCCTGTGCTGGTTCAGTTGGAGTAGCCATTCCCGTGTCGGTTTGATGTCCTCATCACTATATCCAAACGGACCGAAACGAGATTCCACTTGAGCCTCGTCACTAGGAGTTATCGGGTGGGTCAAAATGATTTCGAGCCTTGTTTGGACAAACCGTGCACCTATCTTGCACTAATACTAACACTATCTCCAAACGGACCAAAAAGATTCCACTTGAGCCTCGTCACCTAGGAGTTCCATCGGGTGCTCAAAATGATTTCCGAGCCTTGTTTGGCACAAACCGTGCACCTATCTTGCACTAATACTAACACTATATCCAAACGACCAAAACGATTCCACTTGAGCCTCATCACCTAGGAGTTCTATCGGGTGCGTCAAAATGATTTCGAGCCTTGTTTGGAAAAACCGTGCACCTATCTTGCACTAATACTAACACTATCTCCAAACGGACCAAAAAGATTCCACTTGAGCCTCATCACCTAGGAGTTCCATCGGGTGCTAAATGATTTCTGAGCATTATTTGGCACAAACCGTGCACCTATCTTGCACTTATAACACTATCTCCAAACGGACCGAAACAAGATTCCACTTGAGCCTCGTCACCTAGGAGTACCATCGGGTGCGTCCAAAATGATTTCTGAGCCTGGTACTTTGGAACCGTGCACCTATCTTGCACTAATACTAACACTATATCCAAACGGACCGAAACAGATTCCACTTGAGCCTCGTCACCTAGGAGTTCTATCGGGTGCGGTCAAAATGATTTCCGATCCGGTGTTTGGAACAAACCGTGCACCTGTCTTGCACTAATACTAACACTATCTCCAAACGGACCGAAACAGATTCCACTTGAGCCTCGTCACCTAGGAGTTCCATCGGGTGCTTCCAAATGATTTCCAGCCTTGTTTGGCACAAACCGTGCACCTATCTTGCACTAATACTAACACTATCTCCAAACGACCGAAACAGATTCCACTTGAGCCTCGTCACCTAGGAGTTCCATCGGTGCGTCAAATGATTTCGAGCCTTGTTTGGACAAACCGTGCACCTATCTTGCACAATTAACACTATCTCCAAACGGACCGAAACAGATTCCACTTGAGCCTCATCACCTAGGAGTTCCATCGGGTGCTTAAATGATTTCGAGCCTTGTTTGGCACAAACCGTGCACCTATCTTGCACTGATACTAACACTATCTCCAAACGGACCGAAACAATTCCACTTGAGCCTCGTCACCTAGGAGTTCCATCGGGTGCGTCCAAAAATTTGAGCCTACGTTTGGCAAACCGTGCACCTATCTTGCACTAATACTAACACTATATCCAAACGGACCAAAAGAGATTCCACTTGAGCCTCGTCACCTAGGAGTTCCATCGGGTGCGTCAAAATGATTTTCCGAGCCTTGTTTGGAACAAACCGTGCACCTGTCTTGCACTAATACTAACACTATCTCCAAACGGACCGAAAAAGATTCCACTTGAGCCTCGTCACTAGGAGTTCCATCGGGTGCTCAAATGATTTCCAGCTTGTTTGGCACAAACCGTGCACCTATCTTGCACTAATACTAACACTATCTCCAAACGGACCGAAACAAGATTCCACTTGAGCCTCGTCACCTAGGAGTACCATCGGGTGCGTCAAAGATTTCTGCCTATGTACGTTGGCACAAACCGTGCATCTTGCACTAATACTAACACTATATCCAAACACCGAAACAAGATTCCACTTGAGCCTCGTCACCTAGGAGTTCTATCGGGTGCGGTCAAAATGATTTCCAGCTTGTTTGGCACAAACCGTGCACCTATCTTGCACTATACTAACACTATCTCCAAACAGAAAAACAATTCCACTTGAGCCTCATCACCTAGGAGTACCATCGGGTGCGTCCAAAATGATTTCTGAGCCTTGTTTGGCACAAACCGTGCACCTATCTTGCACTAATACTAACACTATATCCAAACGGACCGAAACGAGATTCCACTTGAGCCTCGTCACCTAGGAGTTCTATCGGTGCGGTCAAAATGATTTCCGAGCCTTGTTTGGAACAAACGTGCACCTATCTTGCACTAATACTAACACTATCTCCAAATGGACCGAAAAGATTCCACTTGAGCCTCGTCACCTAGGAGTTCCATCGGGTGCTCAAATGATTTCTGAGCCTTGTTTGGCACAAACCGTGCACCTATCTTGCACTGATACTAACACTATCTCCAAACGGACCGAAACAAGATTCCACTTGAGCCTCGTCACCTAGGAGTACCATCGGGTGCGTCCAAAATGATTTCGAGCCTATGGTACGTTTGGCACAAACCGTGCACTATCTTGCACTAATACTAACACTATATCCAAACGGACCAAACGAGATTCCACTTGAGCCTCGTCACCTAGGAGTATCGGTGCGTCAAAATGATTTCCGAGCCTTGTTTGGAACAAACCGTGCACCTGTCTTGCACTAATACTAACACTATCTCCAAATGGACCGAAACAAGATTCCACTTGAGCCTCGTCACCTAGGAGTTCCATCGGGTGCGTCCAAAATGATTTCTGAGCCTGGTACGTTTGGCACAAACCGTGCACCTATCTTGCACTAATACTAACACTATATCCAAACGGACCGAAACAAGATTCCACTTGAGCCTCGTCACCTAGGAGTTCTATCGGTGCGGTCAAATGATTTCCGAGCCTGTTTGGACAAACCGTGCACCTATCTTGCACTAATACTAACACTATATCCAAACGGACCAAACAAGATTCCACTTGAGCCTCGTCACCTAGGAGTTCTATCGGGTGCTCAAATGATTTCCGAGCCTTGTTTGGCACAAACCGTGCACCTATCTTGCACTAATACTAACACTATCCAAACACCGAAACAGATTCCACTTGAGCCTCATCACCTAGGAGTTCCATCGGGTGCGTCAAAATGATTTCGAGCCTTGTTTGGACAAACCGTGCACCTATCTTGCACTAATACTAACACTATCTCCAAACGGACCAAAAGATTCCACTTGAGCCTCGTCACCTAGGAGTTCCATCGGGTGCTCAAATGATTTCCGAGCCTTATTTGGCACAAACCGTGCACCTATCTTGCACTAATGCTAACACTATCTCCAAACGGACCGAAACAAGATTCCACTTGAGCCTCATCACCTAGGAGTTCCATCGGGTGCGTCCAAAAATTTCTGAGCCTTGTTTGGCAAACCGTGCACCTATCTTGCACTAATACTAACACTATATCCAAACGGACCAAAATGAGATTCCACTTGAGCCTCGTCACCTAGGAGTTCCATCGGGTCTCAAAATGATTTCCGTCCTTGTTTGGACAAACCGTGCACCTATCTTGCACTAATACTAACACTATCTCCAAACGGACCGAAAAAGATTCCACTTGAGCCTCGTCACCTAGGAGTTCCATCGGGTGCTCCGAAATGATTTCCAGCTTGTTTGGCACAAACGTGCACCTATCTTGCACTATACTAACACTATCTCCAAAGGACCGAAACAAGATTCCACTTGAGCCTCGTCACCTAGGAGTACCATCGGGTGCGTCCAAATGATTTCTGAGCCTATGTACGTTTGGCACAAACCGTGCACTATCTTGCACTAATACTAACACTATATCCAAACACCGAAACAAGATTCCACTTGAGCCTCGTCACCAGGAGTTCTATCGGTGCGGTCAAAATGATTTCCAGCCTTGTTTGGCACAAACCGTGCACCTATCTTGCACTATACTAACACTATCTCCAAACAGAAAACAAGATTCCACTTGAGCCTCATCACCTAGGAGTACCATCGGGTGCGTCCAAAATGATTTCTGAGCCTGTGTTTTGGCACAAACCGTGCACCTATCTTGCACTAATACTAACACTATATCCAAACGGACCGAAACGAGATTCCACTTGAGCCTCGTCACCTAGGAGTTCTATCGGTGCGGTCAAAATGATTTCCGAGCCTTGTTTGGAACAAACCGTGCACCTATCTTGCACTAATACTAACACTATCTCCAAACGGACCGAAATAAGATTCCACTTGAGCCTCATCACCTAGAAGTTCCATCGGGTGCTTCTGAAATGATTTCTGAGCCTTGTTTGGCACAAACCGTGCACCTATCTTGCACTGATACTAACACTATCTCCAAACGGACCGAAACAAGATTCCACTTGAGCCTCGTCACCTAAGTACCATCGGGTGCGTCAAAATGATTTCTGATCCTATGGTACGTTTGGCACAAACCGTGCACTATCTTGCACTAATACTAACACTATATCAAAGGACCAAAACGAGATTCCACTTGAGCCTCGTCACCAGGAGTTCTATCGGGTGCGGTCAAAATGATTTCCGATCCTTGTTTGGAACAAACCGTGCACCTGTCTTGCACTAATACTAACACTATCTCCAAATGGACCGAAACAGATTCCACTTGAGCCTCGTCACCTAGGAGTACCATCGGGTGCGTCCAAAATGATTTCTGAGCCCATGGTACGTTTTGTACAAACCGTGCACCTATCTTGCACTAATACTAACACTATATCCAAACGGACTGAAACGAGATTCCACTTGAGCCTCGTCACCTAGGAGTTCTATCGAGTGAGGTCAAATGATTTCCGAGCCCTGTTTGGAACAAACCGTGCACCTATCTTGCACTAATACTAACACTATAACCAAATGGACTAAACAAGATTCCACTTGAGCCTCATCACCTAGGAGTTCCATCGGGTGCTTCCGAAATGATTTCCGAGCCTTGTTTGGCACAAACCGTGCACGTATCTTGCACTAATACTAACACTATATCCAAACAGACCGAAACGAGATTCCACTTGAGCCTCATCACCTAGGAGTTCTATCGGGTGCGGTCAAAATGATTTCCGAGCCTTGTTTGGAACAAACCATGCACCTATCTTGCA